>NW_026611269.1:2500-56385 GCF_029633865.1 Lampris incognitus
ATGAGTCTGTACATGAACATGAGTCTACATGAATATGAGTCTACATGAATATGAGTCTGTACATGAATATGAGTCTGTACCTGAACATGAGTCTACATGAATATGAGTCTGTACATGAATATGAGTCTGTACCTGAACATGAGTCTACATGAATATGAGTCTGTACATGAATATGAGTCTGTACCTGAACATGAGTCTATATGAATATGAGTCTGTACATGAATATGAGTCTGTACCTGAACATGAGTCTACATGAATATGAGTCTGTACATGAACATGAGTCTACATGAATATGAGTCTGTACCTGAACATGAGTCTACATGAATATGAGTCTGGACATGAACATGAGTCTACATGAATATGAGTCTGTACATGAACATGAGTCTACATGAATATGAGTCTGTACATGAATATGAGTCTGTACATGAACATGAGTCTATATGAATATGAGTCTGTAAATGAATATGAGTCTGTACCTGAACATGAGTCTATATGAATATGAGTCTGTAAATGAATATGAGTCTGTACCTGAACATGAGTCTATATGAATATGAGTCTGTACATGAATATGAGTCTGTACCTGAACATGAGTCTATATGAATATGAGTCTGTAAATGAATATGAGTCTGTACCTGAACATGAGTCTACATGAATATGAGTCTGTACATGAATATGAGTCTGTACCTGAACATGAGTCTACATGAATATGAGTCTGTACCTGAACATGAGTCTACATGAATATGAGTCTGTACCTGAATGTGAGTCTGTACCTGAACATGAGTCTACATGAACATGAGTCTACATGAATATGAGTCTGTACATGAATATGAGTCTGTACCTGAACATGAGTCTACATGAATATGAGTCTGTACATGAATATGAGTCTGTACCTGAACATGAGTCTACATGAATATGAGTCTGTACATGAACATGAGTCTACATGAATATGAGTCTACATGAATATGAGTCTGTACATGAATATGAGTCTGTACCTGAACATGAGTCTACATGAATATGAGTCTGTACCTGAACATGAGTCTACATGAATATGAGTCTGTACCTGAACATGAGTCTACATGAATATGAGTCTGGACATGAACATGAGTCTACATGAATATGAGTCTGTACATGAACATGAGTCTACATGAATATGAGTCTGTACATGAATATGAGTCTGTACATGAACATGAGTCTATATGAATATGAGTCTGTAAATGAATATGAGTCTGTACCTGAACATGAGTCTATATGAATATGAGTCTGTAAATGAATATGAGTCTGTACCTGAACATGAGTCTATATGAATATGAGTCTGTACATGAATATGAGTCTGTACCTGAACATGAGTCTATATGAATATGAGTCTGTAAATGAATATGAGTCTGTACCTGAACATGAGTCTACATGAATATGAGTCTGTACATGAATATGAGTCTGTACCTGAACATGAGTCTACATGAATATGAGTCTGTACCTGAACATGAGTCTACATGAATATGAGTCTGTACCTGAATGTGAGTCTGTACCTGAACATGAGTCTACATGAACATGAGTCTACATGAATATGAGTCTGTACATGAATATGAGTCTGTACCTGAACATGAGTCTACATGAATATGAGTCTGTACATGAATATGAGTCTGTACCTGAACATGAGTCTACATGAATATGAGTCTGTACATGAACATGAGTCTACATGAATATGAGTCTACATGAATATGAGTCTGTACCTGAACATGAGTCTACATGAATATGAGTCTGTACATGAATATGAGTCTGTACCTGAACATGAGTCTGTATCTGAACATGAGTCTGTACCTGAACATGAGTCTACATGAATATGAGTCTGTACATGAACATGAGTCTACATGAATATGAGTCTACATGAATATGAGTCTGTACATGAATATGAGTCTGTACCTGAACATGAGTCTACATGAATATGAGTCTGTACATGAATATGAGTCTGTACCTGAACATGAGTCTACATGAATATGAGTCTGTACATGAATATGAGTCTGTACCTGAACATGAGTCTATATGAATATGAGTCTGTACATGAATATGAGTCTGTACCTGAACATGAGTCTACATGAATATGAGTCTGTACATGAATATGAGTCTACATGAATATGAGTCTGTACATGAATATGAGTCTGTACCTGAACATGAGTCTACATGAATATGAGTCTGTACATGAACATGAGTCTACATGAATATGAGTCTGTACATGAACATGAGTCTACATGAATATGAGTCTGTACATGAACATGAGTCTACATGAATATGAGTCTGTACATGAATATGAGTCTGTACCTGAACATGAGTCTACATGAATATGAGTCTGTACATGAATATAAGTCTGTACCTGAACATGAGTCTACATGAATATGAGTCTGTACATGAACATGAGTCTACATGAATATGAGTCTGTACATGAACATGAGTCTACATGAATATGAGTCTGTACATGAATATGAATATGAGTCTGTACCTGAACATGAGTCTACATGAATATGAGTCTGTACATGAATATGAGTCTACATGAATATGAGTCTGTACATGAATATGAGTCTGTACCTGAACATGAGTCTACATGAATATGAGTCTGTACATGAACATGAGTCTACATGAATATGAGTCTGTACATGAACATGAGTCTACATGAATATAAGTCTGTACATGAATATGAGTCTGTACCTGAACATGAGTCTACATGAATATGAGTCTGTACATGAACATGAGTCTACATGAATATGAGTCTGTACATGAACATGAGTCTACATGAATATGAGTCTGTACATGAACATGAGTCTACATGAATATGAGTCTGTACATGAACATGAGTCTATATGAATATGAGTCTGTACATGAATATGAGTCTGTACCTGAACATGAGTCTACATGAATATGAGTCTGTAATGAATATGAGTCTGTACCTGAACATGAGTCTACATGAATATGAGTCTGTACATGAACATGAGTCTACATGAATATGAGTGTACATGAACATGAGTCTACATGAATATGAGTCTGTACATGAATATGAGTCTGTACCTGAACATGAGTCTACATGAATATGAGTCTGTACATGAACATGAGTCTACATGAATATGAGTCTACATGAATATGAGTCTCTACCTGAACATGAGTCTACATGAATATGAGTCTACATGAATATGAGTCTGTACATGAATATGAGTCTGTACCTGAACATGAGTCTGTACCTGAACATGAGTCTACATGAATATGAGTCTGTACCTGAACATGAGTCTACATGAATATGAGTCTACATGAATATGAGTCTGTACATGAACATGAGTCTACATGAATATGAGTCTGTACCTGAACATGAGTCTACATGAATATGAGTCTACATGAATATGAGTCTGTACATGAATATGAGTCTGTACCTGAACATGAGTCTGTACCTGAACATGAGTCTACATGAATTTGAGTCTGTACCTGAACATGAGTCTGTACATGCACATGAGTATGTAAATATCCAAAGGAGTTGAATCAGGTGCAGCTGGACTGGTATATATCCGTGAAGACGTTTCGCCTCTCATTTCGACTCACACCACCCTCTGGAACACAAACTGAGCGTCATCAGAACTCTGCAACACAGAGCTGACAATGTGCCCAGCAGCACTCAGGCCCAACGAGAAGAACACAAACACCTGAGGGGAGCTTTAAAAACCTGCGGCTACCCCAGTTGGACCTTTGTGAAAACTGCAACATGTTCCAAAAAGACCAACCGGGTGAGCGACGAGGAGAAAAGAAACAGAAGGAATAGCACAGTCATCCCGTATGTTTCTGGGGTCTGCGAGAAACTCAGGAGAATTTTCAACAAACACCGCATCCCGGTATACTTCAAACCCAGCAACACACTCCGACAAAGACTGGTTCATCCCAAAGACCGTGTACCACACACCCAGAAAAGCAATCTGGTGTATGCTGTACAATGCAATGAGGATTGCACTGACCTATACATAGGAGAAACCAAACAACCACTACACAAACGGATGGCCCAACACAGAAGGCCAAACTCCTCAGGACAAGACTCAGCAGTCTATCTACACCTAAAGGAGAAGACACACTCCTTCCAGGGCAGCGATGTACACATTTTGGACAGAGAAGATAGATGGTTTGAAAGAGGGGTGAAGGAAGCCATCTATGTGAAACTGGAAAAACCATCCGTCAACAGAGGAGGAGGTCTGCTACACCACCTATCTCCCACTTACAATGTCGTCCTTTCATCTCCACCCAGGAGACTCAAGAAGCCTAGCCTCCAAGAACAACAGTCGCTCACTAACGGCTCCAACCACTCTCATGACCACTGAACAATGAAGTCGAAACTAACACCCCCAACGACCGTCGCTGTTAAACAAATGCAAATCAACAGCTCCGATGGTGACGGGCGCGGCCAAACATCGGTACACAAAGAGCCACGCATATCAATAGCTCTGACAACGAATCCAAGAGGATAAATACTGAGTCTCATCAGCAGCCAGTCAGACTAGCTTGGTCTAGTCAGAAAGGCACGAACTGAGGAAGCCTCTTGGATGAGAGGCGAAACGTCTTCATGGATATATACCAAGTCCAGTTGCACTTGATTCAACTCTTTGGATAACCATGACGACCTGGATGAATGAGAACATTCACAGACGAGTCTGTAAATAGTTTTCCGTTGCGCTCGTGACGAGGTTAAAGGACGTACAAGTTGTCATCAGGACTCACTACATGCTCTACACTGCATCACAACACATCAAGTTCATTCAGCATCCTGTCAGTTGTGTTTTCATCACATGTGGCCCATCGTGTGTCTGCAGTAAAGCACCGCCACTGGCTGAGACTCTAAAAAAGAGCAGGTGTACAATATACAATATTATATCGCCCCCCCTCACACACACAGGGAGGGTGGTTGCGGGTACATTGACATACAGGTGTGTTGGTGTGAGACGGCCTGCATGATAACGTGATGGATTTGGTGAATATGATCCTGCAGAAGCTCTGGTGTGCAGGTCCTGTCAGCTGCAGGACCGACAGTGTTCCTTATAAAACAAATGGCTCAACGGTCGTGAGGTGGGTCATAGCAGGGGCTTCACACTACAAACCTGCTCAATGGTCTTGGGGTGGGTCATAGCAGGGGCTTCACACTACAAACCTGCTCAATGGTCTTGGGGTGGGTCATAGCAGGGGCTTCATACTAAAAACCTGCTCAATGGTCTTGGGGTGGGTCATAGCAGGGGCTTCACACTACAGACCTGCTCAACAGTCGTGAGGTGGGTCATAGCAGGGGCTTCACACTACAAACCTGCTCAATGGTCTTGGGGTGGGTCATAGCAGGGGTTTCACACTACAAACCTGCTCAATGGTCTTGGGGTGGGTCATAGCAGGGGCTTCACACTACAAACCTGCTCAACGGTCTTGGGGTGGGTCATAGCAGGGGTTTCACACTACAAACCTGCTCAACGGTCTTGGGGTGGGTCATAGCAGGGGCTTCACACTACAAACCTGCTCAGCGGTCTTGGGGTGGGTCATAGCAGGGGTTTCACACTACAAACCTGCTCAACGGTCTTGGGGTGGGTCATAGCAGGGGTTTCACACTACAAACCTGCTCAACGGTCTTGGGGTGGGTCATAGCAGGGGTTTCACACTACAAACCTGCTCAACGGTCTTGGGGTGGGTCATAGCAGGGGCTTCACACTACAAACCTGCTCAACGGTCTTGGGGTGGGTCATAGCAGGGACTTCACACTACAAACCTGCTCAATGGTCTTGGGGTGGGTCATAGCAGGGGCTTCACACTACAAACCTGCTCAACGGTCTTGGGGAGGGTCATAGCAGGGGCTTCACACTACAGACCTGCTCAACAGTCGTGAAGTGGGTCATGAAAGGGGCTTCACACTACTCAATGCTCAATGAACTGCAGACTCTTCCTCATGAACTGCAGACTCTTCCTTGTGAACTGCAGACTCTTCCTTGTGAACTGCAGACTCTTCCTCATGAACTGCAGACTCTTCCTTGTGAACTGCAGACTCTTCCTCATGAACTGCAGACTCTTCCTTGTGAACTGCAGACCCTTCCTGATGAACTGCAGACTCTTCGTCATGAACTGCAGACCCCTCCTCATGAACTGCAGACCCTTCCTCATGAACTGCAGACCCTTCTTTGTGAACTGCAGACCCTTCGTCATGAACTGCAGACCCTTCCTCATGAACTACAGACTCTTCCTCATGAACTGCAGACCCTTCCTCATGAACTGCAGACCATTCCTCATGAACTGCAGACTCTTCGTCATGAACTGCAGACCCCTCCTCATGAACTGCAGACCCTTCCTCATGAACTGCAGACCCCTCCTCATGAACTGCAGACCCTTCCTCATGAACTGCAGACTCTTCCTCATTAACTGCAGACTCTTCGTCATGAACTGCAGACCCTTCCTCATGAACTGCAGACTCTTCCTCATTAACTGCAGACTCTTCGTCATGAACTGCAGACCCTTCTTCGTGAACTGCAGACCCTTCCTCATGAACTGCAGACCCTCAGGAACTGCAGACCCTTTGTCATGACTGCACTCTTCCTCATGAACTGCAGACCCTTCCTCATGAACTGCAGACTCTTCCTCATGAACTGCAGACCCTTCCTCATGAACTGCAGACTCTTCCTCATGAACTGCAGACCCTTTGTCACGAACTGCAGACTCTTCCTTGTGAACTGCAGACCCTTTGTCACGAACTGCACTCTTCCTCGTGAACTGCAGACCCTTTGTCGTGAACTGCAGACCCTTCTTCGTGAACTGCAGACCCTTCCTCGTGAACTGCAGACCCTTTGTCGTGAACTGCAGACCCTTCTTCGTGAACTGCAGACCCTTCCTCGGGAACTGCGGGCTCTTCCCCATGAACTGCAGACTCTTCCTCATTAAGTGCAGACTCTTCCTCATGAACTGCAGGATTTGTGACGTTCGGGGTAAAATGTTCCAGATTCATGTCGTGTGGGTCATGTTCAGGTTGGGTTTGGATGCTGTTTAGGAAGGTCCTATTTTAAGTGGTTGTGTAACCTCCCGAGTTTGCTAGGAGGTGTGTCTCTGTGTGTTGCTGTGCATGTTTCGTTGTGTTAAAAACCAGTCAGTAGCAGTGTTTCATGGTTTAGTTTGTGCTGCGAGAGGTTTACTGCAGGGCTGTGCGAAAAGTAAGACCCTCAGTCAAACTGAAGGTCCTGCTGCCACATCAGTCACTGGAATGTGATTCCTGTGGGAATGTGATTGAATTCAGGTAATGAAGGATATATTGAATGTGTGTGTGTGTGTGTGTGTGTGTGTGTGTGTGTGTGTGTGTGTGTGTGTGTGTGTTTACACCATATACCTGTATGTGTATGGTCTAAATAGCTTCACGCACTGTTCTCACAGTGCACACACCCATACATACTCTTACCTTGCTGCTGCATGGGATGTTTCACACTCACATTATAACACTCCTATTATTATTATTATTATTATTAGATTATATATATATAGAGAGATCCATCCATCCATCCATTATCTTTAACCGCTTATCCTGCTCTCAGGGTCGCGGGGATGCTGGAGCCTATCCCAGCAGTCATTGGGCAGCAGGCGGGGAGACACCCTGGACAGGCCGCCAGGCCATTACACCAGGCCGACACACACACACACACACACACAAACACACACACACACACACACACACACACACACACACACACACACACACACACACACACACACACACACACACACACACACACACACACACCTAGGGGCAATTTAGTATGGCCGATCCACCTGATCTACATGTCTTTGGACTGTGGGAGGAAACCGGAACACCCGGAGGAAACCCACACAGACACGGGGAGAACATGCAAACTCCACACAGAGGACGACCCGGGACGACCCACCAAGGTTGGACTACCCCGGGGCTCGAACCCAGAACCTTCTTGCTGTGAGGCGACCGCGCTAACCACTGCGCCACCGTACCGCCCATGTATTATTATTATTATTATTATTATTATTATAATTATTATTATTATTATTATTATTATTATTATTATTATTATTATTATTATTATTATTACCTGTTACATTTTATCATGGACTCTACCATGTCAGGAACTGCTTTCAGGTGACCGGAAATTGGTAACAGAAATAAGTAACAGATATAAGTAACAGAGATGAGTAACAGAAACAAGTAACATAAATAAGTAACTGAAATTGGTAACAGAAACGAGTAACAGAAATGAGTAACAGAAATGAGTAACAGAAATGAGTAACAGAAATTGGTAACAGAAATTGGTAACAGAAATGAGTAACAGAAATAAGTAACAGAAATAAGTAACAGAAATGATTAACAGAAATAAGTAACAGAAATAAGTAACAGAAATGAGTAACAGAAATGAGTAACAGAAATAGGTAACAGAAATTGGTAACAGAAATTGGTAACAGAAATGAGTAACAGAAATAAGTAACAGAAATAAGTAACAGAAATGAGTAACAGAAATAAGTAACAGAAATAAGTAACAGAAATGAGTAACAGAAATGAGTAACAGAAATAGGTAACAGAAATTGGTAACAGAAATTGGTAACAGAAATGAGTAACAGAAATAAGTAACAGAAATTGGTAACAGAAATGAGTAACAGAAATGAGTAACAGAAATGAGTAACAGAAATGAGTAACAGAAATAAGTAACAGAAATAAGTAACAGAAATGAGTAACAGAAATAAGTAACAGAAATAAGTAACAGAAATGAGTAACAGAAATGAGTAACAGAAATAGGTAACAGAAATTGGTAACAGAAATTGGTAACAGAAATGAGTAACAGAAATAAGTAACAGAAATGAGTAACAGAAATAAGTAACAGAAATGAGTAACAGAAATGAGTAACAGAAATGAGTAACAGAAATAAGTAACAGAAATAAGTAACAGAAATGAGTAACAGAAATAAGTAACAGAAATGAGTAACAGAAATGAGTAACAGAAATAGGTAACAGAAATTGGTAACAGAAATTGGTAACAGAAATGAGTAACAGAAATGAGTAACAGAAATGAGTAACAGAAATAAGTAACAGAAATAAGTAACAGAAATGAGTAACAGAAATGAGTAACAGAAATAGGTAACAGAAATTGGTAACAGAAATTGGTAACAGAAATGAGTAACAGAAATAAGTAACAGAAATTGGTAACAGAAATGAGTAACAGAAATGAGTAACAGAAATAAGTAACTGAAATTGGTAACAGAAATGAGTAACAGAAATGAGTAACAGAAATAGGTAACAGAAATTGGTAACAGAAATTGGTAACAGAAATGAGTAACAGAAATAAGTAACAGAAATTGGTAACAGAAATGAGTAACAGAAATGAGTAACAGAAATAAGTAACTGAAATTGGTAACAGAAATGAGTAACAGAAATGAGTAACAGATATGAGTAACAGAAATAAGTAACAGAAATTGGTAACAGAAATGAGTAACAGAAATGAGTAACAGAAACAAGTAACAGACTTACAGATAAAAGAGGTGAGTAACGCACCCCATGGTTGCTGTTACTTTTACGCCTTGATGGATTTAGTTAAATGTAGATTAATGTTAACGTGGAAAAAGAAAGAATTAGAGAAAGCAATATCCAGAAATGAGAATGTGCTTAAGCTGATAACAGGGATGAATATGCAAATATATACAAAACATCCTTGAATAAAATAAACAATTTGTACTTTTGCTATTAACATACCAATATCCTCTCTGGATTGTTCCTGGATATGGCTCTACATTCCAATAAACACGTGGTGATACATGTAATGGTTGAAGTCTGACCTTAGACCCCGAGAGATTACCTTCCCATGTAGTTGGGCAAAATCACAAATACTCAGAAAACTTCATGTAATGTAATATAAATGAGGGAACATACACCAATCAGCCAAAACAACAAGACCCCCTGAGGCCACTGCCATCAGGGGGCACCGTTACCATGAAGGGTGTACACCTGGTCTGCAATGATGTGTAGTAGGTGGTACATGTCAAAGTATACAGCCATACGAATGCCAGGACCCAAGGTTCCCCAGCAGAACATGGTCCAAAGCACCACACTGCCTCCGACAGCTTGCCTTCTTCCCATGATGCATCCTGGTGCCGTCTCTTCTCCAGGTAAACCACCCACACCCACCCACTCACACACACCCACACACACACACCCACCCACACACACACACACACACACACACACACACACACACCTGGCCTTCCCCATGATGTAATAGAAAAGTAGTCCACCAGACCAGACCACCTTCTTCCATTGCTCCATGGTCCAGTTCTGATGCTCACGTGCCCATCGTAGGTGGTTTCGTTGGTGGACAGGGGTCACCATGGACACCCTGACCGGTCTGCAGCTATGCAGCCCCATACACAGCAAGCTGTGATGCACTATGTCCTGACACTGGTCTATCATAGCCAGCATTAACTTCTTCTGCAGTTTGAGCTGGAGTAGCTCTTCTGTGGGTGCCTATGACCCTTTTGGAGATGTTCTGACCCAGTCGTCTAGCCATCATGATTTGGCCCTCGTCAAAGTTACTCAGATCCTTCCGCTGGCCTGCTTTTCCTGCTTCCAACACATCAACTTCAAGAACGGGCTGTTCACTAACATCTTGAGAGCGTCACTGTTGTTCACACACCTGTCAGTGGTTGTAATGTTTTGGGTCGTCGGTGTGTCGCTGAACTGGGCTTTTCATTGCAGTCACTACTGTCCACACGTGTAGTTTATGACTCTACATTGTAGTTGCTCCTTATTGTAATTCCCTTATTTCTGGTTGTCTAACCGCCTGGTAGGATGAATATTCCTTTGAAGGAGTTGCGGTTAGTCTCCTTTTAAGCCTCATGTGCATCTAAACAAGGACAAACCACAGATTGGGGAGTAGTTTAACATCCCATTAGGGCAAACGGCACCGCAAAAGGGTAAAAAACCCAGATCTAAATGAGTTGTTCTGACAGCCAGGTATGAATGGGTTGGCCTGGCCTGAAACATGGATCTCTACGTCCATCTAGTGGTGGTTATGAGTAATGTTCATTGTGAAGCCCTATTGGGGGGTTACTTTAAAAGGTTGTAGGGCACTCCTAGAACAACCCCATCTCTGCACATTTATACCTAACAAATATGAAGATCATAATTTCATATTTTCTAATATCACTTTTGCGTATTTTTGGAGCGAAGTTCACGTAAAACATTTGTGAAGAGCCACACACCAAAAATCAAGCCCAACTGTGAGGAAATGTTGCTAACACAGTTGGTAAAACTCCGTGCAGCACAGCTGAAGCTGGCAGGCTGCTGCGCCACATATGACGTCAAGCCAAACCCGAGGTGTGACGTACCTACAGCTCTGATGGCACGCCCGAGTCTGCTTTATTCTAGTTCATGGTCGATAACATAACCAACCTCCTTCCAGTTCTTCACATCTGTCTGCCTGTCTATCTATCTATCTATCTATCTATCTATCTATCTATCTATCTATCTATCTATCTATCTATCTATCTATCTATCTATCTGTCTATCTGTCTATCTGTCTATCTGTCTGTCTGTCTGTCTGTCTGTCTGTCTGTCTGTCTGTCTGTCTGTCTGTCTATCTATCTATCTATCTATCTATCTATCTATCTATCTATCTATCTATCTATCTATCTATCTATCTATCTATCTATCTATCTATCTATCTATCTATCTATCTATCTATCTGTCTATCTGTCTATCTGTCTGTCTGTCTGTCTGTCTGTCTGTCTGTCTGGAGTGGGGGCAGTGTAGGAGGGCACCTCCGCCGTGGGGGCTGGGCAAGTCCAACTGGTTGGTCCAAGTCCAGGTGAGCGGGTTGGAGGCAATCCGCTGAAACGTGCTCCGGTCTTGTTGTTGACTTCCATGACAAAGTGCTTGTTCCCAGTCTCCAGGACGCGGAATGGCCCATTGTAGGGAAGCTGCAAGGGTGGGCGTCGTGGCAGATGACAACATATTCCTCCTGTAATGAATGAAAGGTCACGTGTTTAACTTGACCTACTCACGGGTGTACGTGCAGTGCGTGTGACGTATACAGGAAGTTAGACGCGCATGTTATGAAGGTTGTATGTCGGATGAACGCTAGTAAAAGCTACACAGTTAAGAACCTACGAAGTCGGCTCGTTCTTGAATTATTCTTATGTCAGTAAGACAAGGCGTCTACGGACATCACATGGTGTCAGAATAGTCTGTGTATCTGAACACGAGCGGTCATGCCGAAGTTTAATCCGCCGAGTGAATTCAAGTTTGACTGCCCCGTTGAATGGCCGGAGTGGAGACAACGGTTTTCGCGCTTCAGGCTCGCGACAAAGCTGGATAAAGACGACGGGGAGATTCAAGTGAGTTCGCTGATTTATGCAATGGGCGGCGAGGCTGAAAAGATATTCAGCTCGTTTGACTTCGCGGCGGAGGGTGATAAAGTGGACTATGATATCGTACTGAAAAGGTTCGACGACTACTTTATTCCCCGCCGTAACATCATACATGAGAGGGCGTGCTTCTATCAACGTAGCCAGCAGCCAGGAGAGACAGCGGAGATGTACATCCGGACATTGTATGAGCTGTCTGAACACTGTGAGTTTGGGGACAAGAGGGATGAACATATCAGAGACCGTCTGGTAGTGGGCATAAAAGATAAGGTGCTCTCCCGTCAGTTCCAGCTCACAGCGGACCTTACTCTGGTGAAAGTCATTGAACAAGTGCGCCAGGCGGAGGCAATAACAAAGCAGCTCAGCCTCCAAGCTAACCAACCAGAGGCCCAGCTGGCTAACGTCAATGTTGTCCGATGGCGGGACGAACGCCAAAACAAAAAGGGCGGACAGCGTCATGGTGGCAGCAGACCTGCAACCAACAAAGTAGATAAATGCGGGAGGTGCGGCAAGACGCAGCACACCGATGAGCGGAAGTGTCCTGCAACGAACAGTAAGTGCAACAAGTGTCATAAAAAGGGACATTGGGAGCGTGTATGTCACTCTAAAGCGGTGAGAGAAGTCACTGAAGAGGTTAAACAGTTGTACTTTCTGGGAGAAGTTGGCAAAGAGAGCAGTCAGGAAGATTGGACTGTTAGTTTAACAATAAGTGATGTACCAATAACCTTTAAAATTGACACGGGGGCTGACGCTACTGTTATCAACCAAGGGACATTTAAAAAGCTGAAGCCAAACATAAAACTGGGACCTCCTGACACATGCTTCATAAGCCCAGGTGGAAACATCAGCTGCATAGGACAGTTTCAAGCCACAACCAACTACAAGGAGAAACAATACTCCTTTCCAGTGTATGTGATCAAGGGGAGAGGCAGCTGTCTGCTGAGTCGTCCAGAGGCAGTGGAGATGGGTCTAGTGAAGCGGATGAATGAGGTCAGTGGAGTTTTCGGTTCAAGTGGACTGCTGAAAACAGACCCAGTGAAAATAGCTCTGGTGGAGGGTGCCCAGCCATACGCGGTGCATACAGCCAGACGGATACCGCTGCCACTTGTACCACTGGTTAAGAAAGAACTGCAGCGCATGGAAAATGAGGGCATTATTGAAAAAGTGGCTCAGCCCACAGAATGGTGCGCCGCTATGGTGCCGGTGCTGAAACCGAACAAGAAAGAGGTTCGCTGCTGCGCTGACCTCAGGAGGCTGAATCGAGCGGTGAAACGTGAGAAATACGTGCTGCCCACTATGGAGGAAATAATGCCAAGGCTCGCAGGGTCAAACTTCTTTACAACGTTGGATGCAGCAAGTGGGTTTTACCAGATCCCCTTGCATGAAGACAGCAGGGGGCTCACCACTTTCATCACCCCATTTGGGAGGTATGCTTTCTGCCGCCTTCCATTTGGTATAACGAGTGCTCCAGAGATTTTCCAGAGAAAGATGGCGGAAACTCTGACTGGGCTAGAGGGCACAGAGATGTACATGGATGACATCCTTATACATGGAGAGACTGAGGAAATCCATGACCGGCGCCTAGCAGAGGCGCTGGGGGTCATTGAAACAGCAGGTCTCAAACTGAACCAAGCGAAATGCAAGTTCAAACAGAAACAAGTCCGCTTCCTTGGTCATATCATCAACGAGGCAGGCATCAGACCTGACCCGGACAAAGTGGCCGGAATAGAGAACTTTCCTCAGCCCCAGAACGTGACGGAACTCAAGAGGTTCCTCGGGATGGTGAACTATTTGGCAAAATACGTCCCAGAGCTGTCCACTGTAGGTCAGCCGCTTTATGGACTGCTTAAAGCAACGACAGAGTGGCTGTGGGGACCTGCACAGAACACAGCATTCCAAGACCTTAAAGCAGCACTCGCCACCGTCCCGGTACTCACCTTTTATGACGTCACTAAGGCTACGGTGGTGTCAGCAGATGCCAGCAGCTACGGGCTGGGAGGCGTTCTGCTCCAGCAGCACGGGGAACTCTGGAAGCCCGTGGCCTACTGCTCCCGACGGCTGAGTGACGCAGAGACAAGGTACGCACAGATCGAGAAAGAGTGCTTAGCCAGCGTCTGAGCATGTGAAAGGTTCGAGAA
This sequence comes from Lampris incognitus, assembly GCF_029633865.1. Taxonomy (NCBI): domain Eukaryota; kingdom Metazoa; phylum Chordata; class Actinopteri; order Lampriformes; family Lampridae; genus Lampris; species Lampris incognitus. The sequence continues at coordinate 17,049 of NW_026611269.1, forward strand.
GTACTTGTTTGGGCTTGACAATTTCAGACTTGTCACCGATCATAAACCACTAGTGCCTCTCATGAACAGCAAAGACTTGGATAATGTGCCCATTAGGTGCCAGAGACTGTTAATGAAGCTGATGCGTTTCAATGCAGTGGCTGAATACGCACCAGGCAAAACTTTAGCTGTGGCTGATGCACTCTCCAGAGGCCCAGAGCAGTGCTACGGAGATGGTGCTTCTCATGATGATGTTGCAGCGCACATTGATGCCATCGTGTGCCAGGTGCCTGCCACACCTCAAAGGATGCAGGAGATAAAACAGAGCACGGATGGGGATCTGCAGCTCCAGACAGTGTTGGGCATCATCAGACACGGCTGGCCTGAGTATGTCGATAAAGTGCCGGAGACAGTCAGAGACTTTTATCAGGTGAGAGGGGAGTTATCTGAGGTAGATGGTTTAGTCATCAGAGGCAGTCGTATCGTCATTCCCACAGAGATGAGGGAGGTGATCTTAGACAGAATACACGACGGGCACCAGGGGATAGTTAAGTGCAGAGAGAGAGCTAGCCAGTCAGTGTGGTGGCCCAAAATGACAGAGCACATTACAACAAAGATACAGCAATGTCAATTCTGCAGAGAACACAAGAACACACAGAGAAAAGAGCCTTTAATGTCAAGTGAGCTCCCATCCAGACCATGGCAGAAAGTTGGCATAGACCTGTGTGAGTACAAAAAGCAAAACCTGGAATAATAGTCAGACACTACCAAGTAGGTAGTGTCTGACTATTATTCCAGGTTTTTGGAAATCCTAAATCTACCAACAACTACTAGCAGTCAGGTTGTAGCTAGGCTGAAGGCTACATTTGCACGTTTTGGTATCCCTGAAATTGTAGTTAGCGATAATGGGCCACAGCTAGTTTCAGAAGAGATGAGGAGGTTCAGTGAGGATTATGATTTCATCCATGTGACTTCAAGCCCACACTACCCTCAGAGTAATGGACAGGCAGAGAGGGCTGTTCAGATAGCCAAAAGCATATTAAGGCAGGAAGACCCTCTCCTCGCCCTGTTGACATACAGAGCTACACCCTCTTCTTCCACTGGAGCCAGTCCAGCGGAATTGCTCATGGGTAGGAGACTCAGAACCACCTTACCCACATTGCAGCATAACCTGAAACCGGCCTGGCCTAAAGAGGAACGGATCAAAACCGCTGACGCCGCAGCCAAATCGAGGCAGGCTTTCTACTACAACCGCAGGAACGGCGTGCGGACACTGCGCCCACTGAACTCGGGTGACGCAGTACTCACCAAACTTGATGGACAGAAAACATGGACAATGCCAGCAGTTGTTCACAGTCAGAGCTCCACTCCCAGATCCTACATAGTGGAGACAGCTCAAGGTGAACATTACAGAAGGAACAGGCGCCACCTGTTGGCCACACCTAAAACACTCACCTTTGTCAGCAGGGATCCTGACCATGTCACTCCAGGGGAGAGTGGAAACATGGATGAGTCCCGAGCAGCAGAAATGCCAACTTCCACACCATATGTTACTCGCTCTGGCAGGGTGAGCAAGCCAGCAATCCGGCTGGATTTGTGAGGCGTATGGACTTGTGTACTGTGGGAGATTTTTTATTTCTTTGTGAAAAGGGGGGTGATATACAGGTTAAAATTGTTGGCAGTAAATGTTCAGAGAAATGTTTAGAAAATAATCTTAGAGGGGGAGATGTAATGAATGAAAGGTCACGTGTTTAACTTGACCTACTCACGGGTGTACGTGCAGTGCGTGTGACGTATACAGGAAGTTAGAAGCGCATGTTATGAAGGTTGTATGTCGGATGAACGCTAGTAAAAGCTACACAGTTAAGAACCTACGAAGTCGGCTCGTTCTTGAATTATTCTTATGTCAGTAAGACAAGGCGTCTACGGACATTACACCTCCGACTGCAGGCTTGCGGGGATGTGGGACGGTGGGAGGTCGTGTTGCGAAGTGGGGACCAATGCAAAAGCTCTGGCATTATCCAGGAGCGTGGTCCGTTGATGGGCCGCAGATAAGGGAGCCGTGGTGTTGGGGGTGAAATCTCCTGGGACCCGGAGTGGCTTTCCGTAAGCCACTTCAGCGGACGAGGACTGGAGGTCCTTCTTAGGGGCGATCCTGAGGCTCAGCATGACCCAAGGGAGCCTGTCGAACCAGCTGCTATGCTTGTGGCTGGCCCGAAGAGCGACCTTCATAGAGCGATGAAACCACTCGTACAACTCATGGGCCTGCGGGAAGTGCGGTGGAGCTTCACCCCTATGCTCTCTGTGACTCTTTTCCAGAGCTCAGATACAAACAGTGAGCCCCGGTCCAAGGAGAGGTCAGATGAAATGCCGAACCGGGCGACCCAGTTCCTGATGAATGCCCGGACTGTCCGTGGATGTCGTTGATGACAGTGGGATGGCTTCTGTCCATCAAGTGGTCCAGTCCACCACAGTGAGGAGGTAAGTAAATCCATAGGAGGGGGGCAGGGGGCCCAGTAGTTCCACATTTACATGGTCGAACCTCCTTTCAGGCACCGGGAAATGTGCCAGGGGAGCTCTGGCTTGGCGGTGCACTTTAGAGTGCTGAAACTCCATCCAGGTGTCAACCTAGTGTCTCACATCTTTTATGAGCCCGTGCCAGTCCAGTTTGGCCACCGCTAGTCTTTGAGACAGCTTTTTGTCAGGGTAGGAAAGGCCATGGACAGCATCGAAAACACGTCGCCTCCAGCCAGTGGGAATGACGGGCCGGGGCGTACTAGTGGAGATATTGCACAGGAGCGTGGTGCTAGCATCGTGAAAGCCACATCCTCTAACTGCAGCCTTGTGACAGCCGTACAGACGTAGGAGAGCTGTCGCTGCTGGCGGGTGGACTACAGCTCAGCCACCTTGGCTATGGCGAACGTCAGTGGATTGTGGTCCACACACGCTGTAAACTGGCGGGCCTACAGCAGGGAACAGGAGTGTCCAACGTCAAGGTAGAGACCGAGGAACTCTTGATCGAAGGTGCTATACTTCCGTTCGCTGGGGTGTAACTGTTGGCTGAAGAAAGGGAGCGGCTGCCATGCGCCTTGGGTGATGGGTGCGCCAGTATTGTTGCATCAGCCAGAGCAGTCTTAGTGTCCACAAACGCCTTGGCCCTCTTGGCAGACCAGTCCAAAATGTGTTTGGTGGCCTTGCCCCTTAGGGCCACATACAGGGGTCGCATGAGTTGAGCGGCTCGGGGATAAAGCGGTGGTAAAAGTTCACCATGCCAAGGAACACCTGTAGGGACTTGACTGTGAGCGGTCGCGGCAAGTTCACAATGGCCTCAACCTTTGACGGGAGGGGTACCGCCCCGTCTTTGGTGACTCTGTCCGAGGAAGTCGACGGTTGTAAGTCCAAACTGGCACTTCGCTGGATTGACGAGCAACCTGTGCTGGCTGAACCACTCGAAAAGAGTCCAGCGGTGGGACAGGTGTTCCGCTTTGGAGGTGCTGGCGACCAGGATGTGGTCTAGACGGACAAAAACAAAAGGCAGGTCCCGTAGCATCGAATCCATGAGGCGCTGGAATGTCTGTGCGGCATTTTTGATACAGAACGGCATGCATAAGAACTCGAACAGTCCAAATGGGGTGATCACCGCCGTTTTGGGGACATCCAGCGGGTGGACGGGCACCTGATGGTAGCCACGGACGAGGTCAGCTTTGGAAAAGCTGACTTTTCCAGCCAGTTGGGCGGAAAACTCCCCGATGGGTGGGACTGGGTAGCGGTCCGCGGTTGTCGTATTGTTGAGTCGGCGGTAATCACCGCATGGGCGCCACCCGCCGCCAGGCTTCGGGACCATGTGGAGGGGTGAAGCCCACGGGCTGCTGGAGCGGGAAATGACGCCGAGACGCTCCATATTCTCGAACTCCTCCCTGTCGGCGGTGAGGTTGGCCGGTTGAGGCGCCGAGCCCGAGCATAGACTGGTGGGCCAGTGGTGGCGACGTGGTGCCCCACTCCGTGCTTGGCGGTGGAAGACGAGAAGGTGGGCTGCGTGAGGACCGGGACTCATCGATAAGCCGGAGAAAAGGGTCTGCGGCGGACAGCATGCCAGACAGTCTGATGGAGTCCGCTCCGCTGAGAGTACACGCGTACGACCAGAAAGTGACAGCGTCGATCAAGCGAAAACGTGTTTGACCTTGTGCTGACCTTGTGCAGAAAGTGACAGCGTCGATCAAGCGAAAACGTGTTTGACCTTGTGCTGACCTTGTGCTGACAATGCGGACACAGCTCTCACTTTGGTTATATAAGGACCGGATGGCTTGTAGCAGCTGCCCCGGTATCCCATACTCATACAAGGTCGTAAGCCTTCTCCAAGTCCACAAAACACACAGAGGCTGGCCGATTAAACTCCCATTACCCCCCTCAGCACTTCCACAAGGACAAAGAGTTGGTCCGTTGTTCCACGGCCAGGACGGAATTGTCATGCCCCGTCTGGATAGTTAAGTTACCCCTTCACCAACGCTCGTGAGGGAGGTAGATGCAAGTGCACGAAGGTTGCCAGATGTTTGCACAGCGTGCGCTGTGACGTGCGCTATTAGTCCATGGGCCAGAGCCCAAAATTTCCTATTTCGGTACACTCAAGGTGGCAAAGCTTACTTATAATTTTTGAAAGGATCCATGTCTGTAGATGATATTTTGGTATGATAACCATTCCTGAGTGGCAGCTGTATCACAGTTATCAGCCCATGAAGTTAACCACCCCCTAAAGTAAATTGCATTTTAGACGCTGGTGCATATCCTGGTTTAGCCTCATGGTCAGGACATTTTTCAATGTTCTATAATATTGTCTTTGGTATCATTTTAAAGGGGACCTTCTTAGCTTTCATTCAAGCCCTGTTGTGGATATTTCTCACAAATATAGAGGTCACTTGAGCTCTTCAACCCGTCAATAACACACATCTTTCTGCAATGTTCGCCTAAACGATATACTTTCTTTTAGCCCTTTGGCATCTAGGAATATCAGGGACACAAAACACAAAAACTGGAGTACTCACAGGACTGTAAAGATTCAGGAAATGTATAATATACCCATACTATTTCATTGTGTGAGGTGATTGTGAACCTTAAATTAGAAGGGCATTATTACTAAGAAACTAACTAGACCAAAGCCAGTTAGTCCATGGGTCAGACCAGATATCGATATCACCCAAGGTGACACAACTTCACTGGTGCCATTTTATTTGGTACACTAACAGAAGTAAAATAATACATGATAACCTTTCCAAATGAGCAGCTATTTCATTTTTCTTTCAGGAAACCTGTTTCTGTGCCTCTCACGATTGTGTATTTGCCCAGATTTTTACAAATATAGCATTTCAACACCCCTGGTACTGATTAGCCTAGCTTAAACTCTGGGACAGTTCTTAGTTGGCCAACAACCAAGGATAACCAGTACCGTGTACTTCCATTCATTGTGCTAAGCTAGGCTAACGTGCAGCCAGATAGCTTTCTACTAAACACATATAGAGGAAACTGGTATCTGTCTTCTTGTCTCACTCTGGAGAAGATTGTAAGCTAATTTCCCATAATGTTAGCATGTTCTTTTAATGTATATGTTAATATGATTAGTTAAAGTGGCTACGAGGAACTTTCATCTTGTGTTGATTTTAGCGGCCTCATGTGGACAAAATACAGCTGTTGCATAGCAACTAGGTAATGTATCTATTTGTGGCTATGTAAGATAAATAATGGTAATATGACGCTGGTGAAGCAAAGTAAACTTTGTTTTAGTAGTGTTCATACACCTAAGTTACATGTATTTGTTTGTATGTGGCAGGTGAAAACTGACTGAATATGGCCACTGGTGAACAAGCAAGTTTTTACCCAATACCAAAGCGCCCACGGGTGGAGCGCATTATCCACTGTTCTGATGATACAGATAAGCTGGTTTCACTACAAAGTGTCGACTCATGGAGAACTCTGCTCAGGGCAGCTCAGATACGAAATCATGCACCAGTTTTGAAACTGGCAAAAGACATTCCTGAGGGACAGATTCCAGCAATCTACTACCACAGAAAGTGTCGCAGTATCTTCACAATGAAGCAAATTCTTGATGGCCTCCTTGCAAAAGAAAAGAAAAGTTGTGTCTCTGCTGAAGAGAAACAATCTAAGAGAGTAGCTCGACATGCTCCAAGTACATCTAGGACTTATGATGCAGAGTGCATATTTTGTCAGAAAAACAGCAAATATTCCAAGAGACAGAATACGAGAGAAGTACTGGTGCAGTGTCGAGAACTGCGAGCTGATGCAAAGATCAGGAGTGCAGCCACAAAGAAAAGGGACAGCAGAATCCTTGCCATTGTGAGTAGAGACCTTGTAGCAGCTGAAGGGCACTACCACAGGTCGTGCTATAGACTTTACACCAAAGAAGAGGTTTCCAAAGGAGAGGTTGCCAGCAATGAAGATGATGATGCTGCAGCCCAGTATGAAGCTGCTGTGAATAAGGCATACAATGAGCTGTTCCTCTTCATCAGGATGGAGCTTTTTGGCAATCCTCAAGTGATGACAATGACTGATCTCTCTTCTAGACTGGTAGCTTCAATGAACTCCCAAGGCATTGCCCAAGTCAAGGAATCAACCAAGAAGCACATAAGGCGAAACCTGGAGAGTGAGTTTGCTGGAGCCTTGCAGATATTCCCTGATGAGAAAGGAAAATTCCCCCTCTATCCCGATAACTTGTCCATGAGGGAACTTGCCAAAGAAAATCAGTCTCTCAAAAGGGAGCTGCAGACCCTGAAAAGTGTCAGTGCACAAGATGTTATAGCCAAAGCAGCCATCAAATTGAGAGCAGACATTAAAAGTCAAGATGTTCCTCAAATCTGGCCGCCTGAAGTCAAACCAGAAGCAGAATGTCCTACCATTCCAGAGTCACTCATTATCTTCCTGTACTCTCTACTCACAGGCTCAAATGATCCTGATCATGCATCCCAGAGAGTGCAGGGCCTTCTGCAGTCATTTGGCCATGACATAGTATATGCAGTGACATGTGGAAATACCAAGCCTTCCAAGCACATTGTTCTGCCATTCAGTGTCAAATCGTTGACAGGAAATGTAGAGTTGATAAACATCCTCAACCGACTTGGTCACAGTGTGTCCTATTCACAGATGGAAGAGATCAACACTGCCCTGTGTCTCCAGAAACTCTCATCATCAGGGAGTGGCATTGCCCTTCCAGCTAACATCCATCCTGGCATATTCACAACTTTAGCCTGGGACAATATCGACCGTCTTGAAGAAACTGTCAGTGGTGAGGGAACATCTCACAGAGTCAATGGGATTGCTGTGCAAGCAAAGCCAGTCAACCCACTTCCTGTCCAACCCATGCCCACTGTTCCCAAAACAAAGAAGAGAAGCATTGATGGACCCCCACCAATGTTACCAACTTACAATGCTGGACAATGGGTAGGGCCACCACAAAGCAAAAAGTCAGATGCCGATACTGCAGCCAATACTAAGCTTGCCAGAGAGAAAAACCTTCTTTGGGTCCTAGCACGCATGTGACAACAAGAAGAACAGTCAGTCAGCAGCTGGACAGGCTTCAACATCCTGACTCGAGGAGAGATGACGGTCATCCCCGACAATATAGGCTATCTGCCTACCATCAATGCTCCAGCGACACAAATGTCTACTGTCAACGAGGTGCTTAACCAGTCACTGAGCATCATGCAGTGCTTAGGCCTGAGGAAGATTGTCTGTGTCTTTGACCAAGCCCTGTATGCGAAGGCTGTCGAGATCACATGGAAACACCATGACAAGTTCCATGATATCATCGTTAGGCTTGGGGTATTCCACACCATCTGCACACTGCTGGCAATAATAGGAAAGCGTTTCCAAGATGCTGGACTCAAAGACCTCTGCATTGAGTCTGGCATGATTGCAGAAGGCTCAATTGCTGGTGTTATGGATGGCCGCAAGTACAACAGGGCAGTGCGACTACACAAGCTCCTGTATGAGGCTCTCATGCGACTGACCTTGAATGGTTTCCTGTCCTGGTTGGAAGAAACTCACAGGAATGACATGGTTCACCTGAATGAGACACTGAAGACCATTGACAGCCTTGGGAAAGAAGTCTCACAACATGCTTTGAAGGAGGTCCTCGAGAACAGCTCTTGTACACGCATCATGGATCTATTTGAAGTCTACCGTGAGTTCCTTAGAGGTGGAAACGGCAGCCTCTCGAACTTCTGGATGTCCTATTTGGACATGGTTGAAATCTTGTTGGGGCTCATCCGAGCATCCAGAGAGGGAGACTGGATGCTACACTTGGCTAGCATTCGAGCAATGATCCCATGGTGCTTTGCTTATGACAGGATGAATTATGCACACTACCTCCCCTACTACTACGCCCAGATGTCTGAGCTGCCCATCACACACCCAGATGTGTACACAGAATTCATGGAAGGAGGCTTCTCAGTCCAACTGGGCTCCACCAATCCCTTTGGCCGAATCCCTGTTGACCAAGCTATAGAAGAAACGGTGAACAAAGACACCCAAACAGCTGGAGGGACAAAGGGATTCAGCTTGAAGCCAGGAGCTGTGACCAAATATTATCTCACAGCTGAGTATAGAAGCATGTACCTCAGACAGCTGAGAGACCTGACAGGTCAAGGCAGGTGCAAATGGTCTCATCCAGATCTACAGAGTCCAAGGATCAAGAGAGATGAAGCAGATGTCTAGTCTCTCATGGACCTTATGGAGAATAACTGGCTCAATCCTATGTCCCCTGATGAGATTGATTTGGTTAGCCTCTCCACTGGCAACATGGCTCCACCTGATGTGACCATAGATCTCTTGAGAGCTCTTGAGAAAGGAGAAGAGGCCTACCAAGCATTCTAGCAAACAAGGTTAGATGCAGACCCACCACCTGTGAAATTCCACGACAAGATGACCAAGCAAAGTCTGAAAACATTCTCCAATGTCAGCACAAAACAAGCTCATGGAAAGAAAGCACAGGATGTGGTTCTGAAGGCAGATAGAAACCTTTTCAGTCACATGATCCTGGTGGCTGAAAGCAGGAAGGTGAATCTGAAGGATGTCCTTGCCTACCCATTGGGCCCACTACCATGGGCACTGGCAAATGCTGATGGGTCCTTACGAAAAACAAACAAGGCTGCACTTGCCAGAGAGCTTGAAAAGAATGTATCTCCTGCAGAAGACATCCCAATCCCATCTACTTCCATCATTGATGGGATGAGCCTGGTCCAAAAAATGAATGGCAACAACAAAACCTTTGCACAGGTGGCAGAGTCAGCCTTGACCCAGGTCCTCCATGAGGGAGCACAGAGTGGGAGAATTGATGTTGTTTTTGATGTCTATCACCAGACTTCGATCAAAGATGCTGAACGACTGAACCGGGGTGGAGACATCACTCTCCAGTACAAGAATCTTGCAGGGGGACACCACGTCCAGCAGTGGAGAAAATTTCTGTGCAGTTCCTCCAACAAGACCAGTCTCATCAAGTTTCTGGTGGAAGAGTGGAAACTCCCACGATACAGAGCTATGCTGCATGGCAAGGTGTTGTACATGACCTGTGAGGAAACCTGCTACAAGTTGACAGAAGATGGGTGTGAGGAAGCAGCAGAACTGCACTCCACACATGAAGAAGCTGACACCCGTCTGCTCCTGCATGCATTGCATGCAGCAAATGCGGGCTCAAAGTCAGTTATCATCACAGCTGAGGACACTGATGTCATGGTGCTTTGTCTTGGCTTCCAGAAGGACATCACCTGTCCCATCTACCAGAAGTGTGGGACTCAGAACCGCACACGGTTTGTCGACATCACCAAACTGGCAAGTTCACTTGGAGACAGCATCTGTGACAGCCTAATTGGCTTACATGCCTTCACAGGCTGCGACACTGTCAGTGCATTCGCTGGTCGAGGGAAGCTGAATGCCCTGAAGACAGTGAGAAAGCACACTTCCTGCCAAGAGACTTTTAGTCAACTGGGACAGACATGGAATGTGAGTGATGAGCTGTTCCAGAAAATTGAGCAGTTCACCTGTCGGATGTATGTTGCTAATAGCAGCACTGCTGAGGTGAACAAACTGCGTTCCCAGCTCTTCTGCACCAAAAGGGGAGAGGTGGAGTCCAGCCAGCTGCCACCATGTAGAGACTGTCTCTTTATGCATGTTCAACGAGCCAACTATCAGGCAGCAATATGGAAGTGCTGTCTGCAGGCTAACCCTGTGGTGCCAAGCCCCACTGAGTATGGATGGACAGACGATGAAGGCAAGCTGGCCATTTACTGGATGCGCTCCCCACCTGCACCAGATGTGGTCTTGGAAATGCTAACATGCAAGTGTGTGCGTTCATGCAAAATGCCAAGCTGCATGTGCCTGTCAAATGGACTTCCATGCACAGACATGTGCAGGTTACAGACCTGCAGTAACCAAAAACAGCAGGATGGTCCAGAACTGGACTTTGAACTTGGGGAGTCAGATGATGAGAGAAACGAGCAGTTTGATGAATGACAGTGTGATGATTCTGATGGTATTACTGTGGTAGTAGTCTATTGATGCACAGGATGTTGATTCTGGACTTGGTTACCCAGAGCTTGATAACAATAATGTAACCATATTCACATATACCCATTACCCTACCCATTACCATTACATATACCCACTAATGATATGGGATTACATGTATCATTGACTAAGTATATGTAAATGTCAATGTTGTTTAAAATATTAAAATAGTTCATTACCTCACTATGGTATTCCTTTTTATCATGTATTTTGATTGTGTATTTAAACAAATGTATAGAGACCAGTTTGTGACCTAACTGGCTTTGGTCTAGTTCTCATTTAAGGCTCACAATCACCTCACACAATGAAATAGTATGGGTATATTATACATTTCCTGAATCTTTACAGTCCTGTGAGTATTCCAGTGTTTGTGTTTTGTGTCCCTGATATTCCTAGATGCCACACGGCTAAAAGAAAGTATATAGTTTAGGCGAACATTGCAGAAAGATGTGTGTTATTGACGGGTTGAAGAGCTCAAGTGACCTCTATATTTGTGAGAAATATCCACAACAGGGCTTGAATGAAAGCTAAGAAGGTCCCCTTTAAAATGATACCAAAGACAATATTATAGAACATTGAAAAATGTCCTGACCATGAGGCTAAACCAGGATATGCACCAGCGTCTAAAATGCAATTTACTTTAGGGGGTGGTTAACTTCATGAGCTGATAACTGTGATACAGCTGCCACTCAGGAATGGTTATCATACCAAAATATCATCTACAGACATGGATCCTTTCAAAAATTATAAGTAAGCTTTGCCACCTTGAGTGTACCGAAATATCGTCTGGCCCATGGACTATATGAGCCGCGCTACACCTGATCAAGAGCTTGAGCTAAGTGGTAAAAAAGAGGACCGCACAGTGCCAGTGTTATCCTTGCCAGCTCTGTCCGACTTGCCTTTTCTGTTTCGTTGGAGGACATGGCAAGTGCAGAGCAGGCGGATCCCACCTTGAAGGAGCTCCTTGATGGTGCCTGTCCTGTGGGTCAGGGGTCCAGTCTTGTGCGTGTATATTTCGTCCAGAATGGGCTGTTGGTGAGGAAGTGGGTGCCTCACGGGGAGAGTTTTGTTGGTGATGCTACTGTGCAGATTGTAGTCCCTGAGAAATTCCGCAAATTGGTGTTGGAACTCTCTCATGATAGGTCGGGACATTTAGGGGTGAGAAAAACGTACGACCGTATCCTGATATATATACGTATATATATACATATATATATATATATATATATATATATATATATATATATATATATATATATATATATATATATATATATATATATATATATATATGGCTTCGTGTGAAGGGGGATGTTGCCGCTCATGTCAAAACATGTCACACTTGTCAGTTGACGGGGAAACCAAATCAAAGCATCAAACCTGCACCCACCCTGGGTACTGGTGTTGGGAGTAGGAACACTGCTGTCGCCTCTACTCATGAGGGGGTGTGTTGTGCTTACACCGCCCCGAGCTGCCTCCCCGGCACGTTCAAGCCACGCCCCCAGCTCTGACGTGCCGGAAACATCCGAGCGCTCGGCTCGCGCTCTGAGGAGACGAGCGCTGCACTGCACCAGGTGTTCGCCATCATCCATCAGGCACACCTGCGGCAATCAGGCAGCCCTCTACAAGAAACCTCCCAGAACGTCTCTCAGGGCTTCGACGTACTGAACCCTGCGGTAAAGTTCTGATAAGCCCTCCAGCGTTCCTTGCATTCTGTTTATTCCCCAGTGTCTTATCTTCGTGTCTCTGTTTCCTCCCAAGACTCTCCCTCCGCGACTTCCACGGCTCCCCGCGTCTCCCTCGTCCCCAGCGACCTTCACGTTTCCCCCCGGACCTCTCCTGCGATCTCCCCCCTTGTCCCTCTACCTGGACCCCTCCTTTCGGACTCGACTTCCCGGATCTCGGACCTGGACTTCCTCGGACAACCCCTCTTGGATCACGGACTGGACTTTCTTGCCAGGTGCACGCACATTTTTTCCAACACCTCCTGGTCATTTACATACCGCACCACACATTGGCTAAGAACACTCACACATACTTATTCACGCAAACCACGGGACACCACACATAGTTTATTCACACAATCCACTAACAGAACGCCTTTTTTCACCATACGTTTCCCTCCCACAGTAAAACCACCTTTCTGGATTTTGAAGTCATCCTGTGTCTGTCTGTCTTGGGTTTCGCCACACGGGTCGGGTTCTGGTGCGCGAGCATAACACAGGGTTTTGTTACACAAAGTTCAGTAACTACTAGCAGATAAACCATTTTTCTTGTTCTTTAGCAGTTCAGTTAATTATGTGTTTTTTGTGTTCTATGTTTAGTCTAAAAAATGATATATCTCTCATTTCTGTTAATGCAAGGGGTCTAAGAGACATGACAAAAAGGAGAAGCTTCTACTTATTCTGTAAAGGGGAAAATGCAAATGTTGTTTTTCTACCAGAAACTCACTCCAAGATTGAGGATACTTTATTTTGGTCTGAACAATGGGGAGATGATGCTTTCTTCAGCCATGGCACTTCAAGACCAGCAGGGGTCGCCATCCTCCTAAAAACAACTTCAGAGGCCAGGTTATGTCCCACAAGGCAGATAAACATGGCCACTGGTTGATTCTTACCCTAAACATAGATGAATTGAAATTCATCCTGATTAATGTTTATGGCTACAACAATAGCACAGAAAACCATTTGATCAAATCAGCTTACAATTAGACAACTTAAAATGATCATACTCAACTGATAATATTATAGTTGGAGGGGATCTGAATTTAGTCCAGGATGATTTCTTTGATAAATATCCTCTAAGACATTCTGCAAGTCACCCTGATTCCATATTTACTAACTTTTGCAATGAACGAAATCTGATTGATGCATGGCGATATTTAAATCCAGGAATATTTAAATACTCATGGTTCAGCCCAAATTCAAATTTAAAATCTAGAATTGACTATTGGTTAATTGCAAGCCACTTGCTGTGCTATAATATCAACTCTGATATCTCGGCTGCTCCACTTACTGATCACAGCATTATTTCTCTACATGTTAAACCTAAAAACAGGAGTACTTATTCTCACAAATATTGGAAATTTAACTCCAGTCTAAATAAAAATCTGATTACTGTAGAAAAATTAAACTATTGATTCAAGAGATCATAAATTCTGAAGAACTAATAACGCCTGTCAAGAAATGGGAGTTCCTAAAATATAAAATACGCCAACTCACCATCTCATTCAGTAAAAAAATTAAAAAAGATCTCGAAAGAAAAGAACTAGATATAATTAAACAGCTTAATGTTTACTGCAGTAAACCTAATCCCACTGAAGACGAGAAACAGAAAATATTAAACCTTCAACCCAATTTGGATGAAATTACACTCAGAAAGCAAAAGGAGCCTTTATTAGGTCTAGAGCTAAATGGATAGAGGAGGGTGAAAAAAACTCAGCATGTTTCTGTAACCTTGAAAAAAGAAGGCAGGAAAAAAATAACATCAAATCCTTGATAACTGATGATATAGAAACCACAGATGAAAAATTAATCTCCTCGGAAATCCATAAGTTCTATAGCCAGCTTTACAGCTCTAAATGTCCTAATGAGGATTGTCATGCGTTCTTAAAGGATACAGCAAGTTATGTTCCCAAAATTGAAGATGGTTTTAAACAAACTTGCGATCATCAAATAACAATTGCAGAACTTGATGCCGTTATTAGTCGCTTGTCTCTAAGTAAAGCCCCTGGGTCAGACGGCCTCACAGGTGACTTCTACAGACATTTCTGGGAAGATATTAGAGAACTACTACATCAAGTTTTCATGGAAATATTTGAAACTTGCACACTTCCGCCTACAATGAAACAAGGGATTATCATTTCAATTCCAAAACATGGAAAAGACCCCAGAATTATAGATAATAGAAGGCCCATCACTCTTAGAAACTCAGACTACAAACTACTGACCTACATTTTCACTACTCGTCTTCAAACAGGGATTTCGAATCTTATTGCAGAAACACAATCAGGTTTTCTAAAAGGAAGATCAACCCACAACAATATAAGGCTGGTAATGGACATTATTGAAGATGATGGGTTTCTCCTCTTTTTAGATTTGTATAAAGCGTTTGACTCTGTGGAGCATCCATTTATCATCTTGGTACTTGAACATTTTGGATTTCGAGTTAATTTTAGGAATTTTGTCAGTGGACTGTATCAGAATATTACCAGCTGTGTCATACCACCTGCTGGCACCACCCCCAGTTTTAAGGTTAATGTAGGGATTCCTCAGGGTTGTCCGGTTTCTCCATATTTATTCATACTAGTTACAGAAATGTTAGCAATTTACCTCAAAAACTGTGACATTAAACAACTAAATGTATTCGGTGCAGATATTATCATCAGCCAACTAGCAGATGACACGACAATTTTCTTAAAAGATAGACACCAAATTCCAACAACTATTGAAAAAGTTGAAAAATTCTCTAAAGCTTCAGGATTAACACTAAATCTAAAAAAATGTGAGCTATTGGCTGTACATGACACCCCACTAAAAGAAATCTGTAATATTCCTATTAAATCAGAAATCAAATACCTGGGAATTTTCCTTTCAAAAGACCAAAAACGAAGTCAGTCTTTGAATGTAGAAAATAAGTTAAGGTTTGTAAATCAAAGCTAAACATCTGGCTCCAAAGAGACCTGTCAATTCTTGGCAGAATTTATTTAACTAAGATGGAAAGCTTATCAAGGTGTATTTACCCAGCCTATTCTCACACCATTCCAACAAAAATTAATCAAATCAATCAATCAGATTAATCTAAATTTCATTTGGCGAACAGACAACACTATATAAAGAAAAGCCATGTGGTTAAAGAAGTAAAGGATGGAGGACGAAAAGTTATTGATTCTGATTGCCTTAATGGAACTTTAAAAATAAATTGGCTAAAATCTTGGATCAAACATAGTAACTCCATCTGGTACTGTATTCCAAATCACTTATTCAGTAAAACTGAAGGATTGAAATTTATACTCAGATCTGACTATAATATTGATAAACTTCCTGTTTCATTATCAGAGTTCCATAAACAGATCCTGTTGTATTGGAGAATGTTATATGTAAATAACTTTCCACCCCACACCACTGTTCTTTGGAATAATAGATATATATTGTGTCGGAACAAGTCTTTATTCTTTAAAGATTGGTATGAGGAAAATATATGGGCGATAGTTGATCTAATGGATCCTAGTGGTAATTTATTAAATTATGAACAATTCCAGACAAAACATACTTTCAAGCCTTCCAAATCAGACTTTACTAAATTACATAAAGCACTCCCCAAAGAATTTGTATCTCTGATAACAAATATAATGACTCACCAACCTATACAGCCACGATTGGCCCCCCTGTCAGTTCAAGGGTTGTTAATCTTGGACAAAAAATGTGATAATCATTTTATTAGAAACTGTCTCACTGAAAACGTATTCCCTGAAAGACGAAACAAAAATGACATTTTACACAAATTTGATAAATATTCAATTATTAAATTGAGAACAATGTATCTTAACATTTCCTATCCCCCCCCCCAAAAGCGAAGGAAACACACTTCAAAATGATGAATAACATACACTCACCGGCCACTTTATTAGGCACACCTGTCCAACTGCTCGTTAACGCAAATTTCTAATCAGCCAATCACATGGCAGCAACTCAATGCATTTAGGCATGTAGACATGGTCAAGACGATCTGCTGCAGTTCAAACCGAGCATCAGAATGGGGAAGAAAGGTGATTTAAGTGACTTTGAACGTGGCATGGTTGTTGGTGCCAGACGGGCTGGTCTGAGTATTTCAGAAACCGCTGATCTACTGGGATTTTCACGCACAACCATCTCTAGGGTTTACAGAGAATGGTCCGAAAAAGAGGAAAATATCCAGTGAGCGGCAGTTCTGTGGGCGAAAATGCCTTGTTGATGCCAGAGGTCAGAGGAGAATGGCCAGACTGGTTCGAGCTGACAGAAAGGCAACAGTAACTCAAATAACCACTCATTACAACCGAGGTATGCAGAAGAGCATCTCTGAACGCACAACACGTTGAACCTTGAGGCAGATGGGCTACAGCAGCAGAAGACCACACCGGGTGCCACTCCTGTCAGCTAAGAACAGGAAACTGAGGCTACAATTCGCACAGGCTCACCAAAATTGAACAATAGAAGATTGGAAAAACGTTGCCTGGTCTGATGAGTCTTGATTTCTGCTGCGACATTCGGATGGTAGGGTCAGAATTTGGCGTCAACAACATGAAAGCATGGATCCATCTTGCCTTGTATCAACGGTTCAGGCTGGTGGTGGTGGTGTAATGGTGTGGGGGATATTTTCTTGGCACACTTTGGGCCCCTTAGTACCAATTGAGCATCGTGTCAACGCCACAGCCTACTTGAGTATTGTTGCTGACCATGTCCATCCCTTTATGACCACAGTGTTCCCATCTTCTGATGGCTACTTCCAGCAGGATAACGCGCCATGTCATAAAGCTCGAATCATCTCAGACTGGTTTCTTGAACATGACAATGAGTTCACTGTACTCAAATGGCCTCCACAGTCACCAGATCTCAATCCAATAGAGCACCTTTGGGATGTGGTGGACCGGGAGATTCGCATCATGGATGTGCAGCCGACAAATCTGCAGCAACTGCGTGATGCTATCATGTCAATATGGACCAAACTCTCTGAGGAATGTTTCCAGTACCTTGTTGAATCTATGCCACGAAGGATTAAGGCAGTTCTGAAGGCAAAAGGGGGTCCAACCCGGTACTAGCAAGGTGTACCTAATAAAGTGGCCTGTGTGTGTGTGTGTGTGTGTGTGTGTGTGTATGTATATATATATATATATATATATATATATATACACTACCGTTCAAAAGTTTGGGATCACATTGAAATGTCCATATTTTTGAAGGAAAAGCACTGTACAGGTCAATGAAGATAACTTTAAACTAGTCTTAACTTTAAAGAAATACACTCTATACATTGCTAATGTGGTAAATGACTATTCTAGCTGCAAATGTCTGGTTTTTGGTGCAATATCTACATAGGTGTATAGAGGCCCATTTCAAGCAACTATCACTCCAGTGTTCTAATGGTACAATGTGTTTGCTCATTGGCTCAGAAGGCTAATTGATGATTAGAAAAACCTTGTGCAATCATGTTCACACATCTGAAAACCGTTTAGCTCGTTACAGAAGCTACAAAACTGATCTTCCTTTGAGCAGATTGAGTTTCTGGAGCATCACATTTGTGGGGTCAATTAAACGCTCACAATGGCCAGAAAAAGAGAACTTTCATCTGAAACTCGACAGTCTATTCTTGTTCTTAGGAATGAAGGCTATTCCATGCGAGAAATTGCTAAGAAATTGAAGATTTCCTACACCGGTGTGTACTAGTCCCTTCAGAGGACAGCACAAACAGGCTCTAACCAGAGTAGAAAAAGAAGTGGGAGGCCGCGTTGCACAACTGAGCAAGAAGATAAGTACATTAGAGTCTCTAGTTTGAGAAACAGACGCCTCACAGGTCCCCAACTGGCATCTTCATTAAATAGTACCCGCAAAACACCAGTGTCAACATCTACAGTGAAGAGGCGGCTGCGGGATTCTGGGCTTCAGGGCAGAGTGGCAAAGAAAAAGCCATATCTGAGACTGACCAATAAAAGAAAAAGATTAAGATGGGCAAAAGAACACAGACATTGGACAGAGGAAGACTGGAAAAAAGTGTTGTGGACGGATGAATCCAAGTTTGAGGTGTTTGGATCACAAAGAAGAACGTTTGTGAGACGCAGAACAAATGAAAAGATGCTGGAAGAATGCCTGACGCCATCTGTTAAGCATGGTGGAGGTAATGTGATGGTCTGGGGTTGCTTTGGTGCTGGTAAGGTGGGAGATTTATACAGGGTAAAAGGGATTCTGAATAAGGAAGGCTATCACTCCATTTTGCAACGCCATGCCATACCCAGTGGACAGCGCTTGATTGGAGCCAATTTCATCCTACAACAGGACAATGACCCTAAACACACCTCCAAATTGTGCAAGAACTATTTAGAGCAGAAGCAGGCAGCTGGTATTCTATCGGTAATGGAGTGGCCAGCGCAGTCACCAGATCTGAACCCCATTGAGCTGTTGTGGGAGCAGCTTGACCGTATGGTACGCAAGAAGTGCCCATCCAACCAATCCAACTTGTGGGAGCTGCTTCTGGAAGCGTGGGGTGCAATTTCTCCAGATTACCTCAACAAATTAACAGCTAGAATGCCAAAGGTCTGCAATGCTGTAATTGCTGCAAATGGAGGATTCTTTGACGAAAGCAAAGTTTGATGTAAAAAAAATCTTATTTCAAATACAAATCATTATTTCTAACCTTGTCAATGTCTTGACTCTATTTTCTATTCATTTCACAACATATGGTGGTGACTAAGTGTGACTTTTCATGGAAAACACAATTGTTTGGGTGATCCCAAACTTTTGAACGGTAGTGTATATATACAGCGAATTAGGTGAGCAACCCGGGAACAGCTACAGCTGAGACGCGAACCCGTATCTCCCGCACCGCGGGCGAGAACGTTAACCAGTCGACTAAAGGGTCCGGCCAGTTAGCCAAGTTCCAACGTGTCTAATTATCCATGCATGTTACACTACCCCCCTCCTTCGGGAAGCGCTTCCCCGCGCTTCAGCATGTCAGCTCCCTCACGCCTCCGGGCGCACGCGCTTCCGATGACCTCACGGTCTCACCATCCCACTTCGGACACCAATGCAGCGAATTAGGAGGGTAACCCGGAAAGTATTCACACCCCTTCACTTTCCCCACATGTTGTTATGTTACAGCCTTATTCCAAAATGGATTAAATTCCTTTTTTTCCTCATCAGTCTACACACAATACCCCATAATGACAAAGTGAAAAAGGTTTTGTAGAAATTTCTGCAAAGTTATTAAAAATAAAAAACTGAAATATTGCATGCACATAAGTATTCACACCCTATACTCAGTACTTGGTTGAGGCCCCCTTGGCAGCGATTACAGCCTCAAGTCTTCTTGGGTATGAAGCTACAAGCTTGGCACACCTATATTTGGGGTATTTCTCCAATTCTTCTCTGCAGATCCTCTTGAGCTCTGTAAGGTTAGATGGGGAGCGTCGCTGCACAGCTATTTTCAGGTCTTTCCAGAGATGTTCAATGGGGTTCAAGTCTGGGCTCTGGCTGGGCCATTCAAGGACATTCACAGACTTGTCCCGAAGCCACTCCTTCGTTGTCTTGGCTGTGTGCTTAGGGTAGTTGTCGTGTTGAAAGGTAAACCTTCGCCCCAGTCTGAGGTCCTGAGCGCTCTGGAGCAGATTTTCATCAAGGATCTCTCTGTACTTTGCTCCATTCATCTTTCCCTTGATCCTGACTAGTCTCCCAGTTCCTGCCGCTGAAGAACATCCCCACAGCATGATGCTGCCACCACCATGCTTCACTGTAGGCATGGTATTAGCAAGGTGATGAGAGGTGCCTGGTTTCCTCCAGACGTGACGTTTGGCATGCAGGCCAAAGAGTTCAATCTTGGTTTCATCAGACCAGAGAATCTGTTTCTCATGGTCCGAGAGTCCTTTAGGTGCTTTCTGGCAAACTCCAAGCGGGCTGTCATGTGCCTTTTACTGAGCAGAGGCTTCCATCTGGCCACTCTACCATAAAGGCCTGATTGGTGGAGTGCTGCAGAGATGGTTGTCCTTCTGGAAGGTTCTCCCATCTCCACAGAGGAATGCTTGAGCTCTGTCAGAGTGACCATCGGGTTCTTGGTCACCTCCCTGACCAAGGCCCTTCTCCCCCGATTGCTCAGTTTGGCTGGGCGGCCAGCTCTAGGAAGAGTCCTGGTGGATCCAAACTTCTTCCATTTACGATTGATGGAGACCACTGTGCTCTTCGGGACCTTCAAAGCTGTAGAAATGTTTTTGTACCCTTCCCCAGATCTGTGCCTCGATACAATCCTGTCTTGGAGGTCCACAGACAATTCCTTTGACTTCATGGCTTGGTTTCTGCTCTGACATGCACTGTCAACAGTGGGACCTTATATAGACAGATGTGTCCCTTTCCAAATCATGTCCAATCAATTGAATTTACTACAGGTGGACTCCAATCAAGATGTAGAAACATCTCAAGGATGATCAGTGGAAACAGGATGAACCTGAGCTCAATTCTGAGTGTCATAGCAAAGGGTGTGAATACTTATGTACATGCAATATTTCAGTTTTTTATTTTTAACAAATTTGCAAAAATTTCTAAAAAACCATTTTCGCTTTGTCATTATGGGGTATTGTGTGTAGATTGATGAGAAAAAAAGGAATTTAATCAATTTTGGAATAAGGCTGTAACATAACAAAATGTGGGGAAAGTGAAGGGGTGTGAATACTTTCCGGATGCACTGTATATATATATATATATGCGCAATATCCGACCTCTAGTGTTTTGTATGTTTTTTTTCCTGCTAGGAATTCATCCTTACCTTTTCTGGGAGATAATTAGACACAATAGGGGGTGTTTCGTTATTACAGGTGGAGGCACCGCATCATTTAGCCAGTATAAGTTCATGTAAATTAACCCTTGTGGACTACACTATCTGCCACACTTAAGAATTTAGGCACCAAGAGACACAATAGTAAATACACTATAAATAGTGCCTAAGAAAGGGTTACACACGCACAAAGACACATCTGGCATGTACATCGGAGGTGCCAGAGCCGCTATCAACACTGACCTAAAAGGAAAAATACACTGACAGCAGAGCCTTTTTACCAAAGCCACGTCTACACAGGAGTCCTCTCTCAAGGCATCTTATGCTGTTTCCCTTGAGCTTGCTAAAGCAAAGAAGCCCTTGTCGGATGGCGAAACATTGAAGCTAGGGATGGCTTAATCTTTTGGAGATGATAACATGGCTAAGAACTTTGAAACGGTCTCTGTCCCATTGCACAGTGATGCGAAGAATTTTTGACATTCAAAATCATGTCGAAGGAAAGCTAAAACAAGTCATGCATGACTACAATTACTTCTCCTTAGCGTTGGATGAGGGTACAGATGTGTTGGATGTTAGCCAGCTTCCCATTTACACAAGAGGCATTGACACTTAATTTGAAGTGCACGAGAAGTTATTGACACTGGTGTCTTTGCGTGACACTACCAAGGGCAAGGAGGTTTTCAATGCCATTAAAAATGTTGTAAGTGAGCATGGGGGCTTTAACAAGCTTTCAGCTGTTGTTACCTATGGCACACCATCAATGTGAAGAAGATGCACTGGATTCGCCAGGCTCCTCCAACAGAGCGGCATTGACTGTCCAATATTGCACTGCATCATACATCAGGTGAGTAACGTTGTTACTAGCTAACTATTAATTTATGGTTATGAATGTCGGTTTTCTTTGTGAACATTTTTATCATAGGCTAAATCCTATTTCATTTTGATCTTACAGGAGGCCCTCTGTGTGCCAAGACGAAGAACTTCAGCCATGCCATGAATGTAGTTACCAAGGTTACCAATCTCATTCGAGGGGGGGACAGGTCTCTCAGTCATAGGAAGTTTGCAGCCTTTTTGGAAGAAGTGAGTGCTGCTTATGGGGATTTACAGATGCACACTGAGATCAGATGGATGAGTGGCGGGAAGTGCTTGGAGAGGTTTTTTGCGCTGTGCACTGAAATCCCAGTGTTCTTGGATCACAGCATTCCATGTGATACAAGTGCTTACTGCAGTAAACTCAGGGATACAGGTTTTCTCTGCAACACGGCCTTCCTTGCGGACATTACCTCGCATCTTAATCACCTTAATATGCAGTTGCAGGGAAGAGGCCAAACTGTGCTGGATCTCTATGCACACATGAATGCATTTAAGTGTAAATTAGCCCTGTTCAAAGAAGGCTTTTCATCCGACCATCCAAATTTGGCACACTTTCCTGCATGTGAAGAGATGCACAAAGATGTCCCTGAATGTGAGAAAAAATTTCTCAACTACAGAGCACACATAGAAACACCGCAGCAGCAGTTCAAGGGATGCTTTCAAGATTTCGATGCCATGCAGCCACAAATTGCATTATTCACTGACGCCCTCCCTGCTGCTGTCAGTGAGCAACCCCCAGAGTTGCAGCTTGAACGTTGCGAACTACAGTCAGACCCCTCTCATACTGTGCTTTCAAGCAAAGCACAGTATGAGAGGGATTTCATTTTGGAGACTGCTACACGAGTCCTGCTTTACACTCCTCAGGGATTTTGCACTCTCAAAGGCCAGCATGTTTGGGAGCACTTACACTACCGTTCAAAAGTTTGGGATCACCCAAACAATTTTGTGTTTTCCATGAAAAGTCACACTTATTCACCACCATATGTTGTGAAATGAATAGAAAATAGAGTCAAGACATTGACAAGGTTAGAAATAATGATTTGTATTTGAAATAAGATTTTTTTTACATCAAACTTTGCTTTCGTCAAAGAATCCTCCATTTGCAGCAATTACAGCATTGCAGACCTTTGGCATTCTAGCTGTTAATTTGTTGAGGTAATCTGGAGAAATTGCACCCCACGCTTCCAGAAGCAGCTCCCACAAGTTGGATTGGTTGGATGGGCACTTCTTTGAGCAGATTGAGTTTCTGGAGCATCACATTTGTGGGGTCAATTAAACGCTCAAAATGGCCAGAAAAAGAGAACTTTCATCTGAAACTCGACAGTCTATTCTTGTTCTTAGAAATGAAGGCTATTCCATGCGAGAAATTGCTAAGAAATTGAAGATTTCCTACACCGGTGTGTACTACTCCCTTCAGAGAACAGCACAAACAGGCTCTAACCAGAGTAGAAAAAGAAGTGGGAGGCCGCGTTGCACAACTGAGCAAGAAGATAAGTACATTAGAGTCTCTAGTTTGAGAAACAGACGCCTCACAGGTCCCCAACTGGCATCTTCATTAAATAGTACCTGTTAGAGCCTGTTTGTGCTGTCCTCTGAAGGGAGTAGTACACACCGGTGTAGGAAATCTTCAATTTCTTAGCAATTTCTCGCATGGAATAGCCTTCATTTCTAAGAACAAGAATAGACTGTCGAGTTTCAGATGAAAGTTCTTTTTCTGGCCATTTTGAGCGTTTAATTGACCCCACAAATGTGATGCTCCAGAAACTCAATCTGCTCAAAGAAGTGCCCATCCAACCAATCCAACTTGTGGGAGCTGCTCCTGGAAGCGTGGGGTGCAATTTCTCCAGATTACCTCAACAAATTAACAGCTAGAATGCCAAAGGTCTGCAATGCTGTAATTGCTGCAAATGGAGGATTCTTTGACGAAAGCAAAGTTTGATGTAAAAAAATCTTATTTCAAATACAAATCATTATTTCTAACCTTGTCAATGTCTTGACTCTATTTTCTATTCATTTCACAACATATGGTGGTGAATAAGTGTGACTTTTCATGAAAAACACGAAATTGTTTGGGTGATCCCAAACTTTTGAACGGTAGTGTACATCTGCAGAGCAGCTTCTCAACAATGAGCACATCAAATCAAAAGAGAGAAACAAACACACTGACGGATGAAACTCTTTCCCAGCTCATGCAGATTGGATGCACAAACACTGACATTAACATTTAGTCCATGTACGCCAGCAGAAGAGGCCACAAGTATGTCATTAAGACAGAACTTTATACTGATCCACCTGTGGCTGAGTTTCAACGGCTTCATTAGTGCATGCATGTGTGTGTAGGCAAACATTGTAAGAAGGCACTTTGAGTGGTTGGTAGACTAGAAAAGTGCTGTATAAAATGCATTAAATTCACCATTTTGAGCTAAACGCATGTTTACTTGAAGCACGTCATGGAATGGGAGGGCAGAGTAGAAACGCACTGCAAACATGAACATTAGTTGTGGCACTTGGTGTGAATGTTAACTTTTGTACCGTTACCGAATGATGATTTTTGAGACTCTGTTGCACTGAAGTAATGTGCACGTTTTGTTTCTGTGTTAAGCCCATTAAATAGAAATGTTGGTGTAACAGGCTTTGATTACCGGTGTTTATTCTATTCTTTTCATTTAATGAGTAGCTGTAATTGGTTAATTGAGTGATGGGGTTACAGTATCTATCCCCCTGGTGGAAGTGCACGGTCACAATCTGGCCCTCTGGTAGTGAGGATAACATTTTTGTGGCCCTCTCTATCATCAAAGATGTCAATCCTCGGCCTATGTGGTAAAACATACACATCCAGATATTCCAGATCATTTAACAGATGTCATTTCTGTTTTAAGCCCTTTTCAGTCCGCTTCCCATCCCAAGTGTGGGTCTTGCTGATTAGGTTCATGACTGGTGTTTGTGGACCATGGGTGCGTGAGGTGTTCGTCATGATGAGGGCTGTCTTCAGCGGCTGCAATAACTCAATAATGTGGATGAGGACTTGGTAGAGATGTAAGCAGAGTTCCTGTGCTCGTGACCTCTGATCCCTTACTGTCATGGGACTGGCCTTTGGATGAGCCATAATAATGCTCACATTAGGGACGAAGACGTGAGAAGAGTCCTACTACTGTTGTTGCTATGTTTTGTTATTTGTACTAACATGTGAACTTGTTTCATACTCTTTTAGGTAAGGGTTGTGTTCGGAGTTATGACCACGTCCACATTATTTGTTGCTTCGTCATATGATCATTGATTGATTAAGATCCCTGGGTTCATGTTGAGTTTGGGCGTTCACATTGGATTTCTCCATGAAGTACCAGCTCTGGCTTTATCCGTGTTGCGTTTGCTTGGATAGCGTGGATGGCACATAGGTATTTTGCTCGTCCTTTGTCAAGCATGGCATGACATGTTTGGCCATTTTGGACACGGGGTAACTATGACCTCTGTCCGACGGGGGAGCTTTTATGAAATTTGTTGGTGTAATCTGATTTTGGTTGGCATACAACTGACAGACAGGGTTCATGGTTATGCTGTGTGGGGTAAGATGTCCCCCAGCAGTAAATGATAAAAAGGGGGGCTTGCGAAGGAAAATTGGCATGAACCATTAAGAGTTATAATTTATCCATTCACTGTGTCTTGTTGTGTAGCTGTCTCTCTCTGTAGCAGCTGTATCACTGTCTGGCATGGGAACTGCAAGGCCTCCGACCTCAAATCCCTACAGCGGACGGGGAAGACAGCTGGAAAGATCCTAGGAACTGCTCTCCCATCCATCCATCCAGGCCATCTATCACACACTGTGCACCTGGAAGGCTCTCGGCATCGTGAAGGACCCCGCCCACCCTTCCCACACCCACTTCCCCCTCCTACTCTCTGGCAGGAGGTACCGGAGCATCCGTGCTGCCTCCACCAGACTGTGCAGTAGTTTCATCCCTCAGGCCGTGAGGTTCCTCAACAGCCTGAACACTTACACCTTCCACAACATGGCGTTTGGACCGTCTTACTCGCTGTCCGTGTCAGGTGTGCTTGTGGTGTTCGGGTCTGTGAAGTAATGTTTTGTTTTTAAGGCACTTTTTGTTTTTAATATTTATTGCATGTTATTTGTTTTTATGTGACACTGACGTCCTTGTGAAACATAATTTAAGTCCCTTGTATGTATGAGACGTGCTTATGAGGCAATGACAATAAAAGCAGTCTAAGTCTAAGTCTATACCATGTTGGTTGATCTGCTCTTAAAGGATGTCTGTATCATCTGGTGCTGGGCTCTGAATCCTCCAGAGGTGTAAGGAATGGCCCGTTCCTGTGGTACTGCAAGCGGCTGTCATGAGGTAAGTCATATGGGGAAGTCTCCGAGAGGGCTCCACAAGTCTTGTGTTTATGTCTTACTTTACTCACAGTTCCTTGTAATTCTACTATGTGGCCCCTTAACTGGCAATGATCAGATGTTATGCCAACCTATGACATATAGACAAAATGTGTGCTTCAAGTTAACCAATGGATAAGTCTTTCTTTGTCTTGGATGGGTACATAATGGAGACGACTCCTTTGTTAAGTGAGACTATGGGGACGGGGCCCATTGGGGTCTGACCTGTGTTTCTCAGTATGAGAATGAAGGGACGGGTTCTCCTATTGTATAATACTATTTGTCTTGTCCTGTATTGTACACTACTAGTTCTGCCTACTACAGATCAGTTCCTCAAGATGCTTAAAGTTGGTTTCATAAATATCAGATCGGTGGTCGCCTCACAGCAAGAAGGTCCTGGGTTCGAGCCCCGGGGTCGTCCCGGGTCGTCCTCTGTGTGGAGCTTGCATGTTCTCCCCATGTCTGCGTGGGTTTCCTCCGGGTCCTCTGGTTTCCTCTCACAGTCCAAAGACATGTAGGTCAGGTGAATTGGCCGTACTGAATTGTCCCTAGGTATGAATGTGTGTGTGTGTGTGTGTGTGTGTGTGTGTATGTCGGCCCTGTGAGATGGTCTGGCGACCTGTCCAGGGTGTCTCCCTGCCTGCTGCCCAATGACTGCTGGACAGGCTCCAGCATCCCCACGACCACGAGAGCAGGATAAGCGGTTCAGATAATGGATGGAATATTAGATCATTGTAGCAGCGGTGTCACTATAAAGACAGCTAGAAGCCACTGGACCAGTTCTAGGCTCGGAGGGAGTGGTATGTCAGTTAAGTAGTGGACCAGAGACAGGGGATAAAGTATAAACAAGCTGGCAATTTTAATAAACAACAGCGCTGAATAACACACACACACACACACACACACAAAAGGTATTGACAAGGTAGGCTACACAAAACCAGGTGAGTTACCAGTTTCTTATTGAACCCTTTCTATAATTTAGAATAGATTATTTCAAGTTTTTAGGTTGGTTTAATCAACTTTAGTTCTTTTAAGTTTTAGACGTCTATTTATATGACTAACTTGAAGTTTAGATCTATTTATTTTATCTTGAGTTAACTCTATTTTCTTTTTCAGCTGCGGATGACCGGTAAGTATAATCTCCTTTTTTCCAGGTACGAGGTAAGTGTTACATTCTTTTTCCCCTTCTAGGTAACGACAGGTAAGTATAATTTCACTTTAACCTTTAAATTCACTAATACCCTTTTAGGTGACTAACCCTTTAATGCTCCTTTTTCACAGGAGAAACACCAATCAAGATCAACTTGAACAATCAGAATACACCAAAACAAAAATAAAGAAAGTAACCCTTTAAATCTTTGGATAGTCCTTGTGGTTCAAGTTCAAATGAATAATCAGTTCTGTAATCTCAGTCCAGCTTCCTCACTGAGAATGAGAAATCCAAACTTCCACAATCCTACCAGAAAGATGGAGCAATGGTCTGTTCAGGTAGGTCAAACCATATGAGGGTGGTGTAGATGAGGTGATCCAGGTGTCCTCTCAATAGGTAGGGGATCCTTGGGTGGGGCATGGAGGTGGTGTAGATGAGGTGATCCAGGTGTCCTCTCAATAGGTAGGGGTTCTTGGGTGGGGCATGGAGGTGGTGTAGATGAGGTGATCCAGATGTCCTCTCAATAGGTAGGGGTTCCTTGAGTGGGGCATGGAGGTGGGGTAGATGAGGTGATCCAGATGTCCTCTCAGTAGGTAGGGGTTCCTTGGGTGGGGCATGGAGGTTGTGTAGATGAGGTGATCCAGATATCCTCTCAATAGGTAGGGTTTCCTTGGGTGGGGCATGGAGGTGGTGTAGATGAGGTGATCCAGATGTCCTCTCAGTAGGTAGGGGTTCCTTGGGAGGGGCATGGAGGTGGTGTAGATGAGGTGATCCAGATGTCCTCTCAATAGGTAGGGGTTCTTGGGTGGGGCATGGAGGTGGTGTAGATGAGGTGATCCAGATGTCCTCTCAATAGGTAGGGGTTCCTTGGGTGGGGCATGGAGGTGGTGTAGATGAGGTGATCCAGGTGTCCTCTCAGTAGGTAGGGGTTCCTTGGGTGGGGCATGGAGGTGGTGTAAATGAGGTGATCCAGATGTCCTCTCAATAGGTAGGGGTTCCTTGGGAGGGGCTCGCCATCTAGTGTCCGTGTGTGCGCCGTCCTCATGTGCACACACACAAGAAGAATCCGTCGTCGTAGTGCTGAGAAGACTTTCCCGGAGGGGGAACAAAACCAGGCCTGCATAACAGGCCATGCACAAAACAGTCCTCTCATCAACAGTCCATAACCAACAAATAAAAATAAACAATATTTCACCACACAACGGAAATACATTTGGGCTTTGTCCTTATAATGGTTCTGCTTGTGACGTTAGCTAGCTTACTGTACTTTTCTAGGCTAGAGCAGTTAGCTACTTTCACAGGCTAGCACAGTTAGCTACTTTCACAGGCTAGCACAGTTAGCTGCTTTTACAGGCTAGCACAGTTAGCTACTTTCACAGGCTAGCACAGTTAGCTGCTTTTACAGACTAGCACAGTTAGCTGCTTTCACAGGCTAGCACATGCAATGAAATTCGAAATAAACTAAAACAAAACTCACCAAAACCGTTCTGTGGCTGTCCCACAGGCACAACTTCGGTTTTATAAGTATTTATCTTCACTTTTCAGATGTTTCTGAGAGATTTTCATCGAATGTTCAGGAGATATCTTCTCTGTTTGCTCTCGGTCGTAGCTACTCCGCTCCGGGTTGTACTGAGCAGGGCTCGTGCAGCTACTCCGCTCCGGGTTGTACTGAGCAGGGCTCGTGCAGCTAGTCCGCTCCGGGTTTTACTGAGCAGGGCTCGTGCAGCTAGTCCGCTCTGGGTTGTACTGAGCAGGGCGCGCGCTGCACAAGGCATCTTAAAGAGGCAGTGAGGGTTGGATTAAAAGGGATTGTCAAAACATTTTTAACTTCACATGAAATTAATATAAACCCAATGATATGGATTTCAGTTGTTTTTATGTACAATATTTGTTACTATCAATTATTTATGTATGTATCAATTGTTATTTATTTATCTATTTATTATATAATCTCAATCCTGGGTTACATCACTGTCTACCAAAGCCTTACTAATAAATGATCTGATTCTTGAACATAGTTTCGATATGATTGGGTTATGTGAAACATGACTGAAACCAAATGTTTTTCTTCCCTTAAATGAAGCTTCCCCACCCGACTACGCCCATGTAGCTCGGGCAAATAAACAAGGTGGGGGTGTTGCTTTAATATTTAAATCTATTTTTAATCTGACTTCCAGACTTGAATCTAAATTCCAGTCTTTTAAGTCTCTTATTCTTGGTCCATCTCCCTCAGCCATGAATAAACTCGGCCCAGTCCAAATTGTGATACTCTACCGGCCTCCTGGCTGTTACTCATTATTTCTTGAAGAATTTGGAGAATTTGTCTCAGGCCTTGTTACTCACTCTGGTGAGATTCTAATTCTAGGTGATTTCAATATTCATCTGAATAAGGCTGCTGATCCTCTAAGTAAAGCCTTTCTGGCACTAGTTGATACTTTTGGGTTCACTCAGTTTGTTCAAGAGTCGACTCATTGCAGTGGTAACACCCTTGATTTGGTTTTATCTAAAGGGATAGCTGTTTCTGATCTGATGTCTTGCCAACCACACCTGCTGTGTCTGATCATTTTCTCATCAAATTTGAAGCATTACTGGCCTGTCCAGTTAATGTCACTAGTGGAATTTTAAACAGAGTCATTTACCACAGTGAAAGGAGCCAAGACTTCAGGCAGCTGCTGGCCAAATGCAGCTACAGTGGAGGGACCAATGTGGCGAGTGGCAATTACATCTGTGCTGACATTAAATGTGGCCCTCTCTAGTCTCCTCAATTCAGTTGCAGCTCTCACTACCAGAGCTAGGCGACTAAAGAGGCCTACACTCTGGTTTAATGATGACACACGTGCAAGTTTTTTTTTTACCTATTGTGGCATGAGTGTTTATTGAAATACAAGCATGCTTTAATCTGCTGCAAAAACAGCGTATCTCTCTCACTTTATCAATGTTAATAAACATAACCACAGATTTATCTTTGACACTGTATCTAAACTTATTGAAAAGCAGCCGTCTATTAGCTGCTCACCATTCATGGCCCATGAGTTTCTAGACTTTATCTGTAATAAGGTTGATGAGATCTTAAACAAAATTAATTCTTCAACTCCAGCTACTCCTGCAGATCATGTCTTACCAAATTAATATGTATACAATGAGGTACTGATAGTTATTACAGGTTTTGAGACTCTTGATATGTTGACTAAGCTTGTGTCAGCTTCTAAACAAACTACTTGCCTACTTGACCCATTACCAGCTAAACGTTTTAAAGACCTCTATTGTTAATTTATCATTTACTACTGGCACTGTTCCCAGCAGTTTTAAGGAGCTGTGGTTAAACCTCTACTTAAAAAAACGCACCTCTAGTCAGGGTCTCTTAATAACTTTTGTCCAGTCTCTAATCTTCCATTCTTTTCTAAAGTACTAGAGAGAGTTGTGTATCAACAACTTTAGACGCATATAGAACAAAACCATCTATATGAACCTTTTCAATTGGCTTTTAGGCCTTGTCACTCCACTGAAACTGCTCTGGCCAGAGTGGTGAACGATCTTTTGCCAGCTATGGACTCTGGTTCCACTTCTGTGTTACTACTGCTGGACCTCAGTGCAGCGTTTGACACCATTGATCAAGGTTTATTATTAGACAGATTAAATTATAATTTTGGTGTCTCTGGTTTAGCGTTCTTGGCTTAAGTCCTTATCTGGAAGAACAAATTGTCTACTATAATAATATTATTACATCAAAATTATCTGACGTTACATATGGTGTACCTCAGGGCTTAATTCTTTGCTCTCTACCTTTCTCTCTTTATATTTCAGCTCTTGGCCAAACTACACACAGTTATGCAATAAATGGCAATTTCTACGCTGATGATACTCAGCTGTATGTGCCTACAAAGGCTGATGATCATACTCAAATGATTAATTTAGAGGCCTGCTTGGCTGCTGTGAAAAAATTGGATGTCATTAAACTTTCTGCTTTCAAATTCAGTTAAAGCCAAGATGCTGGTCACTGACCCTGCTAGACACCGACATCAATTTGATCAAGTAATGATAATAATGGACAACTCTGTGGTTTCACAAAGTATGGCAGCCAAAAATATTGGTGTGGTGTTTGATCCCAACCTTTCCTCTGATAAGCACATTAAAAAAATCCACAAGACTGCCCTTTTTACACTTTCTGTCCATGGCTGACGCGGAGACTCTAATACATGCATTTGTTTCATCCAGACTTGATTACTGTAATGTTCTGTTCTCAGGTCTGCCACATTCTAGTACTAAAAGTCTTCAGATGGTTCAGAATGCTGCAGCTAGAATCCTAACTAGAACTAGGAAATTTGACCATATTACACCAATTCTTGCCTCCCTTCATTGGCTTCCTATCCATGTTGGATCAGTCTTCAATGTGTTTCTGTGGATTATAAAGTCCTAAATGGGCTTGCCCCATCTTACCTGCCTGACCTTAAATCGTTCATTCCATATCAAGCTTTTTGCTCTCAAAATACAGGGCTCCTGTGTGTACCCAAATTTAAAAAGAAGTCCGCTGGTGGCAGCAGGGCCTCTTCCTACTGGGCCCCGTTCTTGTGGAATAACCTGCCTGCTGCCATCTGACAACCAGAGTCTGTTGAGTCTCTAAATCCGAACTTAAAACCCATCTTTTTGTCTTAGCCTACAATTGGTTGCCCTTACATTGAGTGCTTCACAACCTGTACTGCATGGCGGGTCAGTTTCTGTCTCAATGACTTTATCAACCACTGTTCTGCCGACGAGATTATAATGTATATGTTATTGACTATTGCAAACTGTTCTCAGCTCTCACGTGTCTTTTCTCTCACTTTAAATGACGTCTTTCCTTTTTCTTTTTCTGTGTGAATGGTGTGATGTGAGTCTTCCTTGTGTGCCCGTACAGTCTCTCCTCCTCCCAGGTCTCCATGGTGATGTTGGTCACCACCTGGACACTGCTTGGCATCCCCCTCATCACATTTTCTTTATATATAACTTGTAAATCCATATAATTTTGTTTTCCTGTTTTAATGTTATATCCTTCTCTCACTAAGATGTGTGACTTTTTTTTTACATGGTGTTGCTGGTCGCATGGCTCGGGTCCTGGGCTGTTCTGGTGGCGTTTGGACACCGCTTGGTATCCTCCTCAATATTCTTCATGTATTTTATAATTCCCTTATGCTTCTGTTATCCTCTTTCAATTGTTGTATTTTGTAAATTGTGTCAACACAACACCCATTGCACGTCTGTCCGTCTTGGGAGAGAGATCCTCCTCTGTTGCTCTCCCTGAGGTTTCTTCTTATTTTTTCTCCCTGTTAGTTATTTTTTAGGGAGTTGTTCCTTATCCGACGCAAGGGTCTAAGGACAGGATGTTGCGTTGCTGTTAAGCCCCTCAAGGCAAATTTGTAATTTGTGATCTTGAGCTATACAAATAAAATTGACTTGTCATCAACCATCACTTTTTTCGTGTAATTAATTGGTCCATAGCCACCTATCAGGAGACAAGAGGAGCACTTGGCTCCATCGCAGACCAAAAGGCTTTTTCAAGAGTGGTAGATGTAATCACCGTGACACCATGCAACAAACTAACAACTTCAAGGAAGTGCACAAACCGATACTATGAAAGGATTCATTAACTGCAATCCAACTCATGTAGTGTACCACCTACAATGTCCATGTGGCTATTATGTGGGGAAGAGGCAAGGCGAGGCGTTTTTTATTTTATTTTATAGCACATTTCAGCAACAAGGCAAATCAAAGTGGTTTACATAAAACATAAAAAGCACGAACAGAAATGTAAAGGCAATGGAATAAATAAATCTAAATACAAATGAAAAAATAGAGAAAAATAAGGTAAGCGATAAAACAGGAGAGTAAATGTTAGAGTGCAAACAGGCAAACAGGAAAGTCTTCTTACTTTATTTAAAAGAACAGTTGTAGCAGACCTGCAGTTTTTAGGGAGTTTGTTCCAGATATGTGGTGCATAAAATTAAAGACAGATTAAATTGTAATTTTGGTGTCTCTGGCTCAGTGCTCTCTTTGCTGAAGTCTTACTTATCTGGAAGAAGAAATTGTGTCTGCTATAACAATATTCCATGAAAATACTCTGATGTTAAATATGGTGTACCTCAGGATGCAGTTCTTGGCCCTCTACTTTTCTATCTTTATATTTCACCTCTTGGCCAAATTATATGCAGTTATGGAATAAATGTCCATTGCTATGTCGATGATACTCATCTTTATGTACATACGATAAGGGCTGACAATCATACTCAAATGATTAATTTAGAAGCCTGCTTGGCCGCTGTGAAAAATTGGATGTCACTAATCTTTCTGCTTTTAAATTTGGATAAAACCGAGATGCTGGTCGTTGGCCTTGCTAGACACAGACACCAGTTTGATCAAGTGACAATAACAATCGACAACTCTGTGATTTCACAAAGTGTGGCAGCCAACAGTCTTGGTGTTACTTTTGATCCCAGCCTTTCCTTTGATAAGCACATTAAAGAAATCACCAAGACTGCCTTTTTTCACTTATGTAACATAGCTCAAATTCGGTCTTTTCTCTCCATGGCTGACGCAGAGATTCTAATACATGCATTTGTTCCATCCAGACTTGATTACTGTAATGTTGTGTTCTCAGGTCTGCCACATTCTAGTACTAAAAGTCTTCAGATGGTTCAGAATGCTGCTGCTAGAATCCTAACTACATCTAGGAAATTTGATCATATTACACCAATTCTTGCCTCCCTTCATTGGCTTCCTATCCATATTTGATCAGAATACAAGGTGCTTCTGCTGACTTATAAAATCCTAAATGGGCTTGCTCCATCCTACCTGTCTGATCTCCTTAAACCTTACATGCCATCTCGAGCACTTCGTTCTCAAAATACAGGGCTCCTGTGTGACCCAAAGTTCAAAAGAAGTCAGCTGGTGGCAGCAGGGCCTTTTCCTATCAGGCTCCATTGTTGTGGATTAACCTGCCTGCTGCCATCAGACCATCAGAGTCTGTTGAGTCTTTAAATCCAAACTTAAAACTGATATTTTTGTCTTAGCCTGCAATTAGTTGCCTTTAAGTTGAGTGCTTCACAACCTGTACTGCATGGCGGGTCCGTTTCTGTCGCAATGAATTTATCAACCACTGTTCTGCCGATGAGATTGTTATCCCTGAGAAGGTAGTCAAGATTTATCCTAATAGTAAACCTTGGGTGACCAAAAACCTTAAAGTGCTATTTAACCAGAAGAAACATGCATTCAAGCAAGGTAACCTTTCTGAATTGACTGTTCTACAAAAGGACAGTAAACGGGACATTAAGAGGGCTAAATTGGGATCCAAACAAAAGGTTGAGTACAGACTAAGCAATCACACTTCAGGCTCAGCCTGGGACAGTGTCAGAACATTGGTCGGTTTAAATGAGAAACCTAAGAAAAAGGTAGCTTTAGATGGGTTTCCTCAGATCTGCCTCTATCATGGGAGTGTAATAAGTTTTACTCAAGATTTGATGTGCATGAGTGGTCGTTGGTCGCCACCTGGGCACCGCTTAGCATCCCCCCATCACGTATTCTTTTTAAATATCTTGTAAAGCCATCTAATTGTGTTATCGATGCTGTTGTAATGCTGTGTCCTTCTCTCACTAAGTTGTGACTTTTTTTTAACATGGTGATGCTGGTCACGTGGCTCGGGTCCTGGGCTGTACCGCTGGCGTCTGGACACTGCTTGGCATCCCCCTCTTCATATTCTTCATATATCTTATCATTCCATTATAATTGTGTTATCCTCTTTCAGTGCTGTATTGTGTAAGTTGTGTAAACACAACATCATGTCACGCTGCCGGTCTTGGGAGAGAGCTCCTCCTCTGGTGCTCTCCCTGAGGTTCCTTCCTGATAAAGTTGTGTTTTAGGGAGGTGTTTCTTATCCGATGCAAGGCTCTAAGGACAGGATGTTGTGTTGCTGTAAAGCCCCCTGAGGCACATTTGTAATTTGTGATACTGAGCTACACAAATAACACTGACTTGACTTGTCATCGGCCATCGTTTGTGCGTGTAATTAATTGGTCCACAGCTGTCTCGCAGGAGACGAAAGGAGCGCCTGGCTCGATGGCAGACCACCAGGCCTTTTCAAGAGCGGTAGATGTGACACCGTGACACCGTGCAACAAAGCGACAACTTCACGCTGTGAAAGGATTCACTAACCGCGACACAACTCATGCAGTATACCACGTGGCTGCTCTAATGGGGGGGGGGGGGGCAAGGCTCTTTTATTTTGCAGCACATTTCAGAAACAAAGCGCTTTACATAAAAACACATTATAAAAGCGGTGCACGGCAATACAATACATTTAAATACAAATACAATGTAGGAAAGTAAGCTAGGAGATCACACAGGGGAGTAGAAGGTACAGAGCGGGGTGAGATGATCATCAAAGGCCTCACATGTATTTATGAAAGGCAGCAAGCAGGGAAGGCTTCCTCCCGTCTTCAGAGGGGCAGTTGAAACAGAGCTGCAGTGTTCAGGCAGTTTGTTCCGGACAGCTGGTGCACAACAACTGAAGGCTGCCCCTCCGTGTTTACTGCTGGCTCTGGGGACAGACAGCACACCTGTCCCAGACCATCGAAGGGGTCTGGGGACTGACAGCACACCTGTCCCAGACCATCGAAGGGGTCTGGGGACAGACAACAGACCTGTCCTAGACCACCGAAGGGGTCTGGGGACAGACAGCACACCTGTCCCAGACCATCGAAAGGCTCTGGGGACAGACAGCAGACCTGTCCCAGACTGTCGAAGGGCTCTGGGGACAGACAACAGACCTGTCCCAGACCACCGAAGGGGTCTGGGTGGTTCATGGTGTAGCAGTACAGCAGATGTGTTTTGGCCCTAAACCATTCAGTGCTTTATAAACCAAGAGCAGAGTTCTAAAACCAGTTTTTGATGGGCGGGGAGCCAGTGTAGTGACCTCAGGACTGGAGTGATGTGGTCCATGCTTTGGTCTTAGTCAGGACTCGAGCAGCAGTGTTCTGAATCAGCTGCAGCTGTGTGATCAATTGTTTAGAGAGACTTGTAAAGACTGTCACGGAAATTTACCTGCAAGCACTCTGCACTCAGAAATATGTACACCAGGGCGTGGCGGTCTATTCCCTGCCTACCAACACGGGCATCGCCGGTTCAAATCCCTCCGGCTTGGTCGGGCGTCCCTACAGACACAATTGGCCGTGTCTGCGGGTGGGACGCCGGATGTGGATATGTGTCCTGGTCGCTGAACTAGCGCCTCCTCTGGTCGGTCGTGGCGCCTGTTCAAGGGGGAGGGGGAACTGGGGGAATAGCGCGATCCTCCCACGTGCTACGTCCCCCTGGTGAAACTCCTCACCGTCAGGTGAAAAGAGGTGGCTGGTGACTCCACATGTATGGAAGGAGGCATGTGGTAGTCTGCAGCCCTCCCCGGATCAGCAGAGGGGGTGGAGCAGCGACCGGGACGGCTCGGAAGAGTGGGGTAATTGGCCAGGTACAATTGGCGAGAAAAAGGGGGGAAATCCAAAACAATAAAACAAAAATAAAATAAAAAATAGCCACACTTACCCAGGGCCTGTCTAATGTGGGCGGTGCTTCTGGTACGTTGGCAAGTGTCGGGAGAATTGTCGTGACTTGTACATTAGGGGGCGCTGGTGAAGAGCATGGCCCAACACAGGAGAGCTGCTGCGCCAGGCCAGGACTCCACAGTCTACCCCATCTACACAGTCTACACCCATCTATACAGTCTACACCCATCTATACAGTCTACACCCATCTATACAGTCTACCCCATCTACACAGTCTATACCCATCTACACAGTCTACACCCATCTATACAGTCTACCCCATCTACACAGTCTACACCCATCTACACAGTCTATACCCATCTACACAGTCTACCCCATCTACACAGTCTACACCCATCTACACAGTCTACCCCATCTACACAGTCTACACCCATCTACACAGTCTATACCCATCTACACAGTCTACACCCATCTACACAGTCTACCCCATCTACACAGTCTACACCCATCTACACAGTCTACCCCATCTACACAGTCTATACCCATCTACACAGTCTATACCCATCTACACAGTCTACCCCATCTACACAGTCTATACCCATCTACACAGTCTACCCCATCTAGACAGTCTACACCCATCTACACAGTCTACCCCATCTACACAGTCTACCCCATCTACACAGTCTATACCCATCTACACAGTCTACCCCATCTAGACAGTCTACACCCATCTACACAGTCTACCCCATCTACACAGTCTACCCCATCTACACAGTCTATACCCATCTACACAGTCTACCCCATCTAGACAGTCTACACCCATCTACACAGTCTACCCCATCTGCACCCATCTACACAGTCTATACCCATCTATACAGTCTACCCCATCTATACAGTCTACCCCATCTACACAGTCTACACCATCTATAGGCCAGTGGCCACTCTTTCAAGAATGAGGATGTGCACATCCTTGATGGGGAGGAACACTGGTTTGAATGGGGAGTCAAATAGGCCATCTATGTGAAGAGAGAACGGCCATCTCTAAACGGGGGGAGGGGGAGGGGGACGGCTAAGAGTACATCTGTCACCATCTTACAATGCTGTGATTGCGCCCATTCCTCAATCCTCTGAGGAGAATGGTTGCATAGTACACATGGGCACTGACACTCTAGTTAGTGGTCCTGTCAGTTTACATATGAAACTGGACGTTGGTTTGGGTGGTTATGCCACTGTATTATTTATAAGGGTGGGGGTACCTGCAGTCACTGTATTGTCTATAAGGGTGGGGGGTACCTGCAGTCACTGTATTGTCTATAAGGGTGGGGTACCTGCAGTCACTGTATTGTCTATAAGGGTGGGGTACCTGCAGTCACTGTATTGTCTATAAGGGTGGGGTACCTGCAGTCACTGTATTGTCTATAAGGGTGGGGTACCTGCAGTGTGCTTCTGGTTGGGAGCAGGACAGGGGGGGCGGAGGAGTCCAGCACGCTCTGGAAAGCTAAGCGTTTGGAATGATGTTTTTTTTCTTTTGTTTGTTTTTTGTTACAAATTTGATTAATGGAATGTAGAAACTATCATTATTCTCTGTAAGACGATGCTATCAGCAACACGATCACATTCCTGAGTAAAGGGGGGGGGGGAGGGCACTAGGTGATAAGAGGGAGAAGGGAGGGAGAAGGGAGGGAGCCAGGAAAACTATGCTCCTTCACCGTCAGAATCCAGCCTGTGTGTCGTGTTGAACTCGGCCGGTTTTATGAGCTTTCTTCCTGGGTTGAGGAAGAGGAGGAGGCTGCGTCTCTTCACATCTTGCTTTGGAGCCCTGAATGGAGAGGAGTCAGAAATAGGAGATGTGATGAACTCCAGCTGGTAGCCTGCAAACTGGGCAACACACGGGTAGATACCTGCTAGCTAAACATCATGGTGCCGCCATGCAAAACCCAGGTGCTTCCTTCTCTTTCTTCCTTTCTTTCTTTCTTTCTTTCTTTCTTTCTTTCTTTCTTTCTTTCTTTCTTTCTTTCTTTCTTTCTTTCTTCCTTTCTTCTTCCTTCCTTTCTTTCTTCCTTTCTTCTTTCTTTCTTCTTCCTTTCTTTCTTTCTTTCTTTCTTTCTTCTTTCTTCTTTCTTTCTTTCTTTCTTTCTTTCTTGTCTTTCTTTCTTTCTTCTTCTTTCTTTCTTTCTTTCTTCCTTCCTTTCTTCGTTCTTTCTTTCTTTCTTTCTTTCTTTCTTTCTTTCGTTCTTTCTTCCTTTCTTCCGTTCTTCTTTCTTTCTTTCTTTCGTTCTTTCGTTCGTTCGTTCTTTTCCTTTCTTCCTTTCTTTCTTTCTTCTTCTTTCTTTCTTCCTTCCTTCCGTT
>NW_026611270.1:5000-7500 GCF_029633865.1 Lampris incognitus
CTGCCCGTCTGCCTGCCTGCCTGCCTGCCTGCCTGCACTCTCTTCTTCACCTCTCTCCTGCACTCCCCGTTACTTTGGACAGTTGACCCCAAGTATTTAAAGTGAAATGCCTTTGTCACCTCCTCACGCGTAGGTATTCCGTCTTGCTCCTACTGACTTTCATTCCTCTTCTCTCCAGTGCATACCTCCACCTCTCCAGGCTCTCCTCACAATGAACTGCACCCTACTGTCGCTACAGATGACAATGTCATCCGCGAACATCATCGTCCATGGAGACTCCTGCCTGATCTTGTCCGTCAACCTGTCCATCACCGTTGCAACCAAGAAAGGGCTCAGAGCCGATCCTTGATGTAATCCCACCTCCACCTTGAACCCATCTGTCATTCCAACCACGCA
The DNA here is from genome assembly GCF_029633865.1 of Lampris incognitus. Taxonomy (NCBI): domain Eukaryota; kingdom Metazoa; phylum Chordata; class Actinopteri; order Lampriformes; family Lampridae; genus Lampris; species Lampris incognitus. The sequence goes on from NW_026611270.1 coordinate 5,397, forward strand.
CCTCAGCATTGTCACACTTCCCTCATACATAGCCTGCACCACTCCTACATACTTCTCTGCAACTCTTGACTTCCTCCTACAATATCACACCTCCTCTCTCGGCACCCTGTCGTATGCTTTGTGTAAATCTACAAAGACACAATGCAACTCTTTCTGGCCTTCTCTATACTTCTCAATCAACCAACCTTTTCTCTCTCTCTCTCTCTCTCTCTCTCTCTCTCTCTCTCTCTCTCTGTCTCTCTCATTTTCTTCATTTATCAGCCCGTCAAAGTAGTCCTTCCACTTCGTAGCACACTCTCCTCGCTTGGCAGCACATTTCCATCTGTATCTTTGATCGCCCTAACTTGTCGCACATCCTCGGCAGCTCGGTCTCTCTGTCTAGCCAATCTGTACAAGTCTTTTTCTCCTTCCTTAGTGTCTAACCTGTCATACAGCTCACCGTACGACTTTTCCTTTACCTTTGCCACCTCTCTCTTTGCTTTACGCTGCATCTCCTTGTACTCCTGTGTACTTTCTTCATCTCTCTGACTATCCCACTTCTTCTTTGCCAACCTTTTCCTCTGTATACTTTGCTCTACTTCCTCCTTCCACCACCACCACCACCACCACCGCCAAGTCTCCTTGTCTTCCTTCCTCTGTCCCGATGACACACCAAGTACCTTCCTAGCTGTCTTCCTCGCTATTTCTGCAGCGCTTGCCCAGCCATCTGGCAACTCTTCACTACCACTCAGTGCCTGTGTTAACTCCTGCCTGAACTCCACACAACAGTCTTCCTTCTTCAACTTCCACCATTTGATCTTCGGCTGTGTCTTCACTCGCTTCCTCATGTTGGTCTCCAAAGTCATCTTACAGACCACCATCCGATGCTGCCTAGCTACGTTCTCCCCTGTCACCACCTTGCAGTATGCAATCCGTTTTACATCGCGCCTTCTACACAAGATATAGTCCACCTGTGTGCACTTTCCTCCACTCGTATACGTCGTCACCCTGTGCTCCTCCCTCTTCTTGAAATATGTATTCACCTCAGCCATTTCCATCCTTTTCGCAAAATCGAACACCATCTGTCCTTCCACATTTCTCTCCTCGATTCCATACCTTACCATCAACTCCTCACCACCTCTGTTCCCTTCAGCAACGTGTCCATCGAAGTCCGCTCCACTCACCACTCCCTCCTCCTTGGGTACCCTTTCCACCACGTCGTCCAACTCAACTCCAGAATTCTTCTTTTTCGTCCATCTTACACCCGACTTGCGGGGCATATGCGCTGATAACCGTCAGCAATACACCTTCGATTTCCAGCTTCATAATCCTCACTCTGTCTGACACTGTGTTCACCTCCAGCACGCTCTTGACATACTCTTCCTTCAGAATGACCCCTACCCCATTTCTCCTCCCATTCGCACCATGGTAGAAGAGTTTGAACCCACCTGCGATACTCCTGGCCTTACTCCCCTTCCACCTTGTCTCTTGTCACCTTTCTTCTTTCCATCACGTCAGCCAGCTCTCTCCCTTTACTAGCCATAGTGCCAACATTCAAAGTTCCGACTGACTCTCACCTCCACACGCCTACCCTTCCTCCTCTCTAGCTGCCTCTGGACATGCCTTCCCCCTCTCCTTTTCCTTCGCCCAACAGTAGCCTAGTTTCCACCGGCACTCCGCTGGTTAACAGTACCGATGGCGGTCGTCGGTAACCCGAGCCTCGACCGATCCGGTATGGAAATCTTATTTATGATCCGCATATTTGATTTGGCAAAGATTTGACGCCGGATGCCCTTCCTGACGTAACCCTCCCCATTTGTCCGGGCTTGGGACCTGCACTAAGAATGCACTGGCTTGTGCATCCTCAGTGGCTGGGTTGCACGCTTTTCTATGTTTGCCCCTCACTTTTGTGGCGTGAACGATCAATTCTAGTAATACAGGTGTGTTTATGTTAGGTATCACAGACACACGCACACGCACAATATATGTCCAAAAGTATTGACATAACTGACCATTACACCCACAGGAGCTTTTCTGACATCTCATTCTGAATCCATAGAAACCCATATTCCACGAAGCTCCCGGCGCACAGTTTTTGTGCCGATGTTAATGCCAGGAGAAGTTT
>NW_026611270.1:17500-20000 GCF_029633865.1 Lampris incognitus
AGGCTCTCCTCACAATGAACTGCACCCTACTGTCGCTACAGATGACAATGTCATCCGCGAACATCATCGTCCATGGAGACTCCTGCCTGATCTTGTCCGTCAACCTGTCCATCACCGTTGCAACCAAGAAAGGGCTCAGAGCCGATCCTTGATGTAATCCCACCTCCACCTTGAACCCATCTGTCATTCCAACCACGCACCTCAGCATTGTCACACTTCCCTCATACATAGCCTGCACCACTCCTACATACTTCTCTGCAACTCTTGACTTCCTCCTACAATATCACACCTCCTCTCTCGGCACCCTGTCGTATGCTTTGTGTAAATCTACAAAGACACAATGCAACTCTTTCTGGCCTTCTCTATACTTCTCAATCAACCAACCTTTTCTCTCTCTCTCTCTCTCTCTCTCTCTCTCTCTCTCTCTCTCTCTCTCTCTCTCTCTCTCTGTCTCTCTCATTTTCTTCATTTATCAGCCCGTCAAAGTAGTCCTTCCACTTCGTAGCACACTCTCCTCGCTTGGCAGCACATTTCCATCTGTATCTTTGATCGCCCTAACTTGTCGCACATCCTCGGCAGCTCGGTCTCTCTGTCTAGCCAATCTGTACAAGTCTTTTTCTCCTTCCTTAGTGTCTAACCTGTCATACAGCTCACCGTACGACTTTTCCTTTACCTTTGCCACCTCTCTCTTTGCTTTACGCTGCATCTCCTTGTACTCCTGTGTACTTTCTTCATCTCTCTGACTATCCCACTTCTTCTTTGCCAACCTTTTCCTCTGTATACTTTGCTCTACTTCCTCCTTCCACCACCACCACCACCACCACCGCCAAGTCTCCTTGTCTTCCTTCCTCTGTCCCGATGACACACCAAGTACCTTCCTAGCTGTCTTCCTCGCTATTTCTGCAGCGCTTGCCCAGCCATCTGGCAACTCTTCACTACCACTCAGTGCCTGTGTTAACTCCTGCCTGAACTCCACACAACAGTCTTCCTTCTTCAACTTCCACCATTTGATCTTCGGCTGTGTCTTCACTCGCTTCCTCATGTTGGTCTCCAAAGTCATCTTACAGACCACCATCCGATGCTGCCTAGCTACGTTCTCCCCTGTCACCACCTTGCAGTATGCAATCCGTTTTACATCGCGCCTTCTACACAAGATATAGTCCACCTGTGTGCACTTTCCTCCACTCGTATACGTCGTCACCCTGTGCTCCTCCCTCTTCTTGAAATATGTATTCACCTCAGCCATTTCCATCCTTTTCGCAAAATCGAACACCATCTGTCCTTCCACATTTCTCTCCTCGATTCCATACCTTACCATCAACTCCTCACCACCTCTGTTCCCTTCAGCAACGTGTCCATCGAAGTCCGCTCCACTCACCACTCCCTCCTCCTTGGGTACCCTTTCCACCACGTCGTCCAACTCAACTCCAGAATTCTTCTTTTTCGTCCATCTTACACCCGACTTGCGGGGCATATGCGCTGATAACCGTCAGCAATACACCTTCGATTTCCAGCTTCATAATCCTCACTCTGTCTGACACTGTGTTCACCTCCAGCACGCTCTTGACATACTCTTCCTTCAGAATGACCCCTACCCCATTTCTCCTCCCATTCGCACCATGGTAGAAGAGTTTGAACCCACCTGCGATACTCCTGGCCTTACTCCCCTTCCACCTTGTCTCTTGTCACCTTTCTTCTTTCCATCACGTCAGCCAGCTCTCTCCCTTTACTAGCCATAGTGCCAACATTCAAAGTTCCGACTGACTCTCACCTCCACACGCCTACCCTTCCTCCTCTCTAGCTGCCTCTGGACATGCCTTCCCCCTCTCCTTTTCCTTCGCCCAACAGTAGCCTAGTTTCCACCGGCACTCCGCTGGTTAACAGTACCGATGGCGGTCGTCGGTAACCCGAGCCTCGACCGATCCGGTATGGAAATATTATTTATGATCCGCATATTTGATTTGGCAAAGATTTGACGCCGGATGCCCTTCCTGACGTAACCCTCCCCATTTGTCCGGGCTTGGGACCTGCACTAAGAATGCACTGGCTTGTGCATCCTCAGTGGCTGGGTTGCACGCTTTTCTATGTTTGCCCCTCACTTTTGTGGCGTGAACGATCAATTCTAGTAATACAGGTGTGTTTATGTTAGGTATCACAGACACACGCACACGCACAATATATGTCCAAAAGTATTGACATAACTGACCATTACACCCACAGGAGCTTTTCTGACATCTCATTCTGAATCCATAGAAACCCATATTCCACGAAGCTCCCGGCGCACAGTTTTTGTGCCGATGTTAATGCCAGGAGAAGTTTGGATCTCTGCAGTTATTGAGTGAACAGAGCGTTGGCGACTTGAGTTGCTGTTGTTCCTAAAGGCTTGCACTTTTCAATAATATGATGATATATGAAGCATAGAGAGTAAACGGGATAGATACCTTTTGAACAGCACCCTGTAGTACAGCACTTTGAAGGTACATATGTCGTCACTTGCTGT
>NW_026611270.1:30000-32500 GCF_029633865.1 Lampris incognitus
TCATACATAGCCTGCACCACTCCTACATACTTCTCTGCAACTCTTGACTTCCTCCTACAATATCACACCTCCTCTCTCGGCACCCTGTCGTATGCTTTGTGTAAATCTACAAAGACACAATGCAACTCTTTCTGGCCTTCTCTATACTTCTCAATCAACCAACCTTTTCTCTCTCTCTCTCTCTCTCTCTCTCTCTCTCTCTCTCTCTCTCTCTCTCTCTCTCTCTCTGTCTCTCTCATTTTCTTCATTTATCAGCCCGTCAAAGTAGTCCTTCCACTTCGTAGCACACTCTCCTCGCTTGGCAGCACATTTCCATCTGTATCTTTGATCGCCCTAACTTGTCGCACATCCTCGGCAGCTCGGTCTCTCTGTCTAGCCAATCTGTACAAGTCTTTTTCTCCTTCCTTAGTGTCTAACCTGTCATACAGCTCACCGTACGACTTTTCCTTTACCTTTGCCACCTCTCTCTTTGCTTTACGCTGCATCTCCTTGTACTCCTGTGTACTTTCTTCATCTCTCTGACTATCCCACTTCTTCTTTGCCAACCTTTTCCTCTGTATACTTTGCTCTACTTCCTCCTTCCACCACCACCACCACCACCACCGCCAAGTCTCCTTGTCTTCCTTCCTCTGTCCCGATGACACACCAAGTACCTTCCTAGCTGTCTTCCTCGCTATTTCTGCAGCGCTTGCCCAGCCATCTGGCAACTCTTCACTACCACTCAGTGCCTGTGTTAACTCCTGCCTGAACTCCACACAACAGTCTTCCTTCTTCAACTTCCACCATTTGATCTTCGGCTGTGTCTTCACTCGCTTCCTCATGTTGGTCTCCAAAGTCATCTTACAGACCACCATCCGATGCTGCCTAGCTACGTTCTCCCCTGTCACCACCTTGCAGTATGCAATCCGTTTTACATCGCGCCTTCTACACAAGATATAGTCCACCTGTGTGCACTTTCCTCCACTCGTATACGTCGTCACCCTGTGCTCCTCCCTCTTCTTGAAATATGTATTCACCTCAGCCATTTCCATCCTTTTCGCAAAATCGAACACCATCTGTCCTTCCACATTTCTCTCCTCGATTCCATACCTTACCATCAACTCCTCACCACCTCTGTTCCCTTCAGCAACGTGTCCATCGAAGTCCGCTCCACTCACCACTCCCTCCTCCTTGGGTACCCTTTCCACCACGTCGTCCAACTCAACTCCAGAATTCTTCTTTTTCGTCCATCTTACACCCGACTTGCGGGGCATATGCGCTGATAACCGTCAGCAATACACCTTCGATTTCCAGCTTCATAATCCTCACTCTGTCTGACACTGTGTTCACCTCCAGCACGCTCTTGACATACTCTTCCTTCAGAATGACCCCTACCCCATTTCTCCTCCCATTCGCACCATGGTAGAAGAGTTTGAACCCACCTGCGATACTCCTGGCCTTACTCCCCTTCCACCTTGTCTCTTGTCACCTTTCTTCTTTCCATCACGTCAGCCAGCTCTCTCCCTTTACTAGCCATAGTGCCAACATTCAAAGTTCCGACTGACTCTCACCTCCACACGCCTACCCTTCCTCCTCTCTAGCTGCCTCTGGACATGCCTTCCCCCTCTCCTTTTCCTTCGCCCAACAGTAGCCTAGTTTCCACCGGCACTCCGCTGGTTAACAGTACCGATGGCGGTCGTCGGTAACCCGAGCCTCGACCGATCCGGTATGGAAATCTTATTTATGATCCGCATATTTGATTTGGCAAAGATTTGACGCCGGATGCCCTTCCTGACGTAACCCTCCCCATTTGTCCGGGCTTGGGACCTGCACTAAGAATGCACTGGCTTGTGCATCCTCAGTGGCTGGGTTGCACGCTTTTCTATGTTTGCCCCTCACTTTTGTGGCGTGAACGATCAATTCTAGTAATACAGGTGTGTTTATGTTAGGTATCACAGACACACGCACACGCACAATATATGTCCAAAAGTATTGACATAACTGACCATTACACCCACAGGAGCTTTTCTGACATCTCATTCTGAATCCATAGAAACCCATATTCCACGAAGCTCCCGGCGCACAGTTTTTGTGCCGATGTTAATGCCAGGAGAAGTTTGGATCTCTGCAGTTATTGAGTGAACAGAGCGTTGGCGACTTGAGTTGCTGTTGTTCCTAAAGGCTTGCACTTTTCAATAATATGATGATATATGAAGCATAGAGAGTAAACGGGATAGATACCTTTTGAACAGCACCCTGTAGTACAGCACTTTGAAGGTACATATGTCGTCACTTGCTGTAGTGGTTTTTACTGATGGGCGTGGCCAGGTTTTCAGAAGCCTCTCAGTTGTCAATGTGAGAGCCAGGGGACGCGTCTGCCGTACGTTTAGGGTTAGGGTTAGGTGATTTCTCTGGTAGGGCTGCTTACACCACACCCCGGACTGGATTTGTTGCGTGTTTGTGTCCTGATCGATGGGCCAACTTAACACGCCTTCGGAGGGTGTCCGCCGGCCGGCTTTGC
>NW_026611270.1:42500-45000 GCF_029633865.1 Lampris incognitus
TCTCTCTCTGTCTCTCTCATTTTCTTCATTTATCAGCCCGTCAAAGTAGTCCTTCCACTTCGTAGCACACTCTCCTCGCTTGGCAGCACATTTCCATCTGTATCTTTGATCGCCCTAACTTGTCGCACATCCTCGGCAGCTCGGTCTCTCTGTCTAGCCAATCTGTACAAGTCTTTTTCTCCTTCCTTAGTGTCTAACCTGTCATACAGCTCACCGTACGACTTTTCCTTTACCTTTGCCACCTCTCTCTTTGCTTTACGCTGCATCTCCTTGTACTCCTGTGTACTTTCTTCATCTCTCTGACTATCCCACTTCTTCTTTGCCAACCTTTTCCTCTGTATACTTTGCTCTACTTCCTCCTTCCACCACCACCACCACCACCACCGCCAAGTCTCCTTGTCTTCCTTCCTCTGTCCCGATGACACACCAAGTACCTTCCTAGCTGTCTTCCTCGCTATTTCTGCAGCGCTTGCCCAGCCATCTGGCAACTCTTCACTACCACTCAGTGCCTGTGTTAACTCCTGCCTGAACTCCACACAACAGTCTTCCTTCTTCAACTTCCACCATTTGATCTTCGGCTGTGTCTTCACTCGCTTCCTCATGTTGGTCTCCAAAGTCATCTTACAGACCACCATCCGATGCTGCCTAGCTACGTTCTCCCCTGTCACCACCTTGCAGTATGCAATCCGTTTTACATCGCGCCTTCTACACAAGATATAGTCCACCTGTGTGCACTTTCCTCCACTCGTATACGTCGTCACCCTGTGCTCCTCCCTCTTCTTGAAATATGTATTCACCTCAGCCATTTCCATCCTTTTCGCAAAATCGAACACCATCTGTCCTTCCACATTTCTCTCCTCGATTCCATACCTTACCATCAACTCCTCACCACCTCTGTTCCCTTCAGCAACGTGTCCATCGAAGTCCGCTCCACTCACCACTCCCTCCTCCTTGGGTACCCTTTCCACCACGTCGTCCAACTCAACTCCAGAATTCTTCTTTTTCGTCCATCTTACACCCGACTTGCGGGGCATATGCGCTGATAACCGTCAGCAATACACCTTCGATTTCCAGCTTCATAATCCTCACTCTGTCTGACACTGTGTTCACCTCCAGCACGCTCTTGACATACTCTTCCTTCAGAATGACCCCTACCCCATTTCTCCTCCCATTCGCACCATGGTAGAAGAGTTTGAACCCACCTGCGATACTCCTGGCCTTACTCCCCTTCCACCTTGTCTCTTGTCACCTTTCTTCTTTCCATCACGTCAGCCAGCTCTCTCCCTTTACTAGCCATAGTGCCAACATTCAAAGTTCCGACTGACTCTCACCTCCACACGCCTACCCTTCCTCCTCTCTAGCTGCCTCTGGACATGCCTTCCCCCTCTCCTTTTCCTTCGCCCAACAGTAGCCTAGTTTCCACCGGCACTCCGCTGGTTAACAGTACCGATGGCGGTCGTCGGTAACCCGAGCCTCGACCGATCCGGTATGGAAATCTTATTTATGATCCGCATATTTGATTTGGCAAAGATTTGACGCCGGATGCCCTTCCTGACGTAACCCTCCCCATTTGTCCGGGCTTGGGACCTGCACTAAGAATGCACTGGCTTGTGCATCCTCAGTGGCTGGGTTGCACGCTTTTCTATGTTTGCCCCTCACTTTTGTGGCGTGAACGATCAATTCTAGTAATACAGGTGTGTTTATGTTAGGTATCACAGACACACGCACACGCACAATATATGTCCAAAAGTATTGACATAACTGACCATTACACCCACAGGAGCTTTTCTGACATCTCATTCTGAATCCATAGAAACCCATATTCCACGAAGCTCCCGGCGCACAGTTTTTGTGCCGATGTTAATGCCAGGAGAAGTTTGGATCTCTGCAGTTATTGAGTGAACAGAGCGTTGGCGACTTGAGTTGCTGTTGTTCCTAAAGGCTTGCACTTTTCAATAATATGATGATATATGAAGCATAGAGAGTAAACGGGATAGATACCTTTTGAACAGCACCCTGTAGTACAGCACTTTGAAGGTACATATGTCGTCACTTGCTGTAGTGGTTTTTACTGATGGGCGTGGCCAGGTTTTCAGAAGCCTCTCAGTTGTCAATGTGAGAGCCAGGGGACGCGTCTGCCGTACGTTTAGGGTTAGGGTTAGGTGATTTCTCTGGTAGGGCTGCTTACACCACACCCCGGACTGGATTTGTTGCGTGTTTGTGTCCTGATCGATGGGCCAACTTAACACGCCTTCGGAGGGTGTCCGCCGGCCGGCTTTGCCGGCGTTCGGGCGGTCGGTTCCTCCGGTCTGGCGGATCGATGTCCTTTATTTAATGTTCTTAGTGGCGAGCAGAGTGCGGAGTGGGAGGGGCTCTACCGCGTAGTCGTCCTCTCCGTTGCACAGCTCGACAGCGTGCTCGGCGGTGCTCAGCCGGACCGTCTATCCCAGTTGCTCTTCCACGGCTCCCCTCGCGAGGCTTGCCGCCCCCCCCCCCTCCC
>NW_026611270.1:55000-56273 GCF_029633865.1 Lampris incognitus
ACAGCTCACCGTACGACTTTTCCTTTACCTTTGCCACCTCTCTCTTTGCTTTACGCTGCATCTCCTTGTACTCCTGTGTACTTTCTTCATCTCTCTGACTATCCCACTTCTTCTTTGCCAACCTTTTCCTCTGTATACTTTGCTCTACTTCCTCCTTCCACCACCACCACCACCACCACCGCCAAGTCTCCTTGTCTTCCTTCCTCTGTCCCGATGACACACCAAGTACCTTCCTAGCTGTCTTCCTCGCTATTTCTGCAGCGCTTGCCCAGCCATCTGGCAACTCTTCACTACCACTCAGTGCCTGTGTTAACTCCTGCCTGAACTCCACACAACAGTCTTCCTTCTTCAACTTCCACCATTTGATCTTCGGCTGTGTCTTCACTCGCTTCCTCATGTTGGTCTCCAAAGTCATCTTACAGACCACCATCCGATGCTGCCTAGCTACGTTCTCCCCTGTCACCACCTTGCAGTATGCAATCCGTTTTACATCGCGCCTTCTACACAAGATATAGTCCACCTGTGTGCACTTTCCTCCACTCGTATACGTCGTCACCCTGTGCTCCTCCCTCTTCTTGAAATATGTATTCACCTCAGCCATTTCCATCCTTTTCGCAAAATCGAACACCATCTGTCCTTCCACATTTCTCTCCTCGATTCCATACCTTACCATCAACTCCTCACCACCTCTGTTCCCTTCAGCAACGTGTCCATCGAAGTCCGCTCCACTCACCACTCCCTCCTCCTTGGGTACCCTTTCCACCACGTCGTCCAACTCAACTCCAGAATTCTTCTTTTTCGTCCATCTTACACCCGACTTGCGGGGCATATGCGCTGATAACCGTCAGCAATACACCTTCGATTTCCAGCTTCATAATCCTCACTCTGTCTGACACTGTGTTCACCTCCAGCACGCTCTTGACATACTCTTCCTTCAGAATGACCCCTACCCCATTTCTCCTCCCATTCGCACCATGGTAGAAGAGTTTGAACCCACCTGCGATACTCCTGGCCTTACTCCCCTTCCACCTTGTCTCTTGTCACCTTTCTTCTTTCCATCACGTCAGCCAGCTCTCTCCCTTTACTAGCCATAGTGCCAACATTCAAAGTTCCGACTGACTCTCACCTCCACACGCCTACCCTTCCTCCTCTCTAGCTGCCTCTGGACATGCCTTCCCCCTCTCCTTTTCCTTCGCCCAACAGTAGCCTAGTTTCCACCGGCACTCCGCTGGTTAACAGTACCGATGGCGGTCGTCGGTAACCCGAGCCTCGA
>NW_026611271.1:0-30000 GCF_029633865.1 Lampris incognitus
GGTGTGTGCGATGCAGACTCGACGCCGGCTTCAGGAGGAGCGGAGTCTTCCCACCCCCCCGCAGAGCCGGGGGTTGTCATTATATACTGTGTGTGATGCACACATCACTTCTCATACAGACTTCTTGCACTAAACCTTTACTGGAAACGGGTGTGAAAAATATGGCGTGCTGGAAGTGCGTGTACACATTCATGCAGATGCACACTCACACAGACACACATCTACACCATACATAGAGATGTGTTGACGTAGCATATTCAGATTGAGCTAGCATGAATACCGGAGTGACTTTGCTCATCTCTGGCATGGAAGGCACGTGCCTTTTGCCAAGAGTTGCAAGGCCAGACCCCTCACACACACACACACACACACACACACACACACACCCCCACCCACCCACACCCACCCACACCCACACACCCTCACACCCACCCACACACACCCACCCACACCCACCCACACACACACACAGGCCCCCTGCACGCGTGCTGAGGCGTATGCCAGTCATTTCTAGGCACAGCGCCAACTGACTGGCACCTGGCTGGTATCAACTGACGCTACAGCAGGTGTGTGTGTGTGGGGGGTGGGGGTGGGGGTGGGGGTGGGGGGGTGGGGGGGCTTGGAAGTCTGACGCCTCACAAGGGAAAAAACAGGGGGAGGAATTAGGAGGTGGCGAAAGGAGGGAGGAGACAGAAGCCAGCTAGGAGGAGCTAAGTGGGACGTCAGCCTCTCAAGCCCTAATGGACTAATGGGGGGGGGCATTAGTTGCCCACAGCCGTTTCTGGAAGGGCAGGGGCAGACGAGAAGGGGGGCAGTAGTCCCCTTTCATTCTTCAGTGCTCATCTGGAACACAATCAAATCCTCGGTGCAGTGACTCAGAAACTATGAAAGTAAATGTCCCCTTTTCGTCCTTTTTTTATAAATGTATTTCTGATTTTTCTCTTTGTTTCTCCCAGTCCGGCGGCCAATCACTCCCTAGTTTAATTCAAAGCCCCACCCTCGTACTGCACGCCTTCGCCAACTGCATCTCTCCGGCCGGCCGGCAGTCTGGAAGGCGACGCCTCCCCACTTCCGTGACAAGGCGACTCCAGGCCGAACCACTGCTCCCCCACCCCCCACCCCCCACACACAGACACACACACAGACGCAGTCACGTGACGAACACAAGCCGACTCCGCCCACTCCCGGAGACAGCGCTGCCAACTAGTGCTGCTTCATCGAGTCGGGCCATAGTCGGATCTGACGAGACCGGGGCTTTGAGCCGGTCCCCAGTGGGCAGCTGCATCGCCACAAAGCCCCTGTTTAGCCCGCTGCACCACCACCACCACCACCGCGGACCCCCTTTCATCCTTCTCTACTTAGATGAAAGCCATACGTGATCACAACAAAGAAAGTGCCAGTGCCTTTTGTTTTCTGTCTGCTGACAAAACGTGTGTGCTGTGAATATGCTGTAACCCTCCTGAGGGTCGCCACCCATGGTCTGGAAACCGCTGCCGCAGGGCCGGGCCGCAGGGGCCCCAGGGGCCGCAGGGGCCCCAGGGGCCGCAGGGGCCGGGCCGCACACGGACTTCAGGCTGGGAGGACAGACAGGAATCCGTGGGAGGGCGGGGGGCGAGTCAGAAGTAACGGCGTCAGAAGACGTTGGGAGGGGGGAACAAAAATGGGAGGTTGAACGAAGACTTTTGCTCTGTAGGAGCCGTTAACTGCTGCTGGGACTTGTGCAAGCAAGTGAACATGAGCGGGGGAGGAAGACACAGAGGGAGGGAGGGAGGGAGGGAGGGAGGGAGGGAGGGACAGACCAGAAGGAAGGGAAAATGGAAGGGAGACGGACAACAGTAGCAGGAACGTGTAGAGAGCAGTGTTTTGACGCGTGCCCGATAAGCCAGGAGAGAAACTCAAAGAAGGTTGAATCAGTGGATGTGGACACAGCACATCTCCAGACCAAAGAGGCCACGGCGATGATGAGGAGACACATCTGTCAGTAAACGAAGAGCGCCAACCCTCTGAGGTGTTGACAGGAATGCTGTTGATGCACAGCAACACGGAGGAGGGGCTGTTGTGAGGGGGAACCTTTTCCAGGACGCTTTGAGATTTGAAGACGAGGGACGTTTGAGAATCTCATCATCGAAAAAGTGCAAGTTGCCGTGTTGTGCATATCCACGGCTCCCACAGCAGAGGCTGTGTGACGCAGCTGATGGAACCGGGGGGGGGGGGGGGTTGAATACTGATTCACAGCAAAATTGCCGTACTAAGCCATGACCATGCTAATGTCGCTGGGAAGAGACGCTGAGAAAAGGCAGGACGTGGTGATGTCTGCACTTCTGGATGTTAAGGGAATGTTGCTGCAGGAAAGCATTACTTATAATAATAATAATAATAATAATAATAATAATAAATCAGTCTTACATGGCGCTTTTGTAAAACTCAAATTGGCTTTACAGTAAACGAGGTGAAACAAGACGACAGATAAACATAAGACAGACATACAGGGGTGGAGGGGAAGGGGGGCTACGAGAGGGAGAAGCAGCAGCCACACATGACGCCGGCAGGACTCTCCCACTGAACCGGGACGTAACCGCCAATGTCCAGCCTTGACATCTATGGTTTGGACCAAGTGTCAAACTATGGATGTGTCGGCTGTGCGAGGATTGTCATAACAGGCTTTTGAGGCTCTTCGTGTGGTGGATTCACACATGGCTGATAGCCCTCACTGTGGCTCGGCTTCACATGACTTCCCCTGCTAGTCCTGGTGCCAGGGTGCGCATTCCCATTCCTAGCACCCAGCTAGCTACTGGTCCGGTGAGACAGAGGCTGTATTCAGCTGTGCCCACTGGCCACAGTGTCATAGTGGATGGCTGCAAAGCTATTCTGATGAGCCAACAGCCTTGCTAGTACAGTACTATCCTCACAGCCAAATCATTTCGGGTTTCTCTTTAGCGCCTGAATGTACACGGTGTCCGCTGGCTCTAAAGGCTCACTTTGTAAGTCGTAAGACTCCAAGCCATGAGAACGATGAGACTCTTAAACTTGCCAGTCATACTATTTGCACAAGTTTACTGTTTACTGCTCACAATTCCTGTTCATTATGGTTGCCGTCACCAACCGCACAATCCGCCTTTTGCACAAGTTGCAAATGCACTCAACTCGATGACTTATGCACTGCTAAGTCATCTTACTATTGTACACACATTCTCTACTGTATCACACTCCATCCATCCATTATCTTAACCGCTTATCCTGCTCTCAGGGTTGCGGGGATGCTGGAGCCGATCCCAGCAGTCACTCACTGGGCAGCAGGTGGGGAGACCCCCTGGTCAGGCCGCCGGGCCATCACAGGGCCGTACTGTGTCACACTGTCCAACAAAATACATCCAACGTCTGCACTCACTGTTTTTGTACATGTACCCTGTTGTACTTTGATTTGTCTGCGTACTTTTATTTCCCACTTGTGTGTTGAGCCAGCAAAACAAGCAGTTTGCTATGAGATTGAGTGTAAAATTGCTTTCATATATGAAAAAAAAAATGGAAACTTGCTATTTTTTTACAACCTGGGTCTTTTTTTCATAGATTTTGCAGTCATGCAATCAGTTATGACATCATTTTACTCAACGTCTTCATTTTGGAGACTGGATATGGGACCACTGCTGGAATCTTGCAGGACTCTGCATCTTGCAGGGGTAACTGAATACAAGCATCAGACACCGTTCCAATAAGTCCAATTCAACCACCCTAAACCACAGATCTGGAAGTGAAGACGAAAGAGCAGTTAATACCCAAAATGTCCAATATGATCGATGGTGCATTGCATCGCTAAGCTAGTTCCTGGTTCATTTGGCAGTAATGACCATCTCAGTTACCACAGGTACCCATGGAATAACTAGCCCGGCAGTGCAACTGAGAAGTCATGGATAATGAAAACTTACGTACGGTCTAACTGAGGCACCTTTTGTGGCTGAGCACTCCCGACCTCAGAACACCCTGCGGTTTGGACAGACATGCAGCAGTAAACACACGTTGGTACAGATGTCAGGGAAAACACTGTGGTGTGTGTGTGTGGGGGGGTGGGGGGGGTGGAGGAATTTGGGCCCTGGCTGGGGTTCTACTCAACACGCAACAGGGAGGCCCTGACCTCATCCTACACCACGAGAACCATCTGCAGGAAAGGCAGAGAGGGAGGAGAGAAAAGACGACAGAGAGCTGGAGAGAGAGAGTGAGTGAGAGAGAGAGAGAGGGCGAGAGAGAGGGCGAGAGAGAGGGCGAGAGAGAGACAACTCCTACCATCACAAAGCTCTCAGTTACCAAGAGGAGAACAGAGAGGAGTCCCCTCAGCCAGCTGGTCCTGAGGCTCAGCTCGGCCAACAGCACAAGTCATCAGGACAACCTTCACACAATCTGGCCCAACCACATTACAGCTAAAGAACCAGAACATTACATTAACCACTGGACATCTATCACAAAACTCCAAGCAAACTTCCTGTTATGTGGCTAAACAGACGGTACACGATGGCAGATACTGAACACCGTGCCCGATCAGAAACTGAGAAAGGCATCGACTATGTACAGACTCAGTGATCACAGCTTGGCCATAGAGACTGGCCGACACAGGCAGACCTGCTGCCCAGAGAAGACAGGCTGTGTCAGCTCTGTCCACAGAGACAGGTGGAGACAGGTGGAGACAGACCTGCTGCCCAGAGAAGACAGGCTGTGTCAGCTCTGTCCACAGAGACAGGTGGAGACAGGTGGAGACAGACCTGCTGCCCAGAGAACACAGGCTGTGTCAGCTCTGTCCAGAGAGACAGGTGGAGACAGAGAGACAGACCTGCTGCCCAGAGAAGACAGGCTGTGTCAGCTCTGTCCACAGAGACAGGTGGAGACAGGTGGAGACAGACCTGCTGCCCAGAGAAGACAGGCTGTGTCAGCTCTGTCCACAGAGACAGGTGGAGACAGGTGGAGACAGACCTGCTGCCCAGAGAAGACAGGCTGTGTCAGCTCTGTCCACAGAGACAGGTGGAGACAGGTGGAGACAGACCTGCTGCCCAGAGAAGACAGGCTGTGTCAGCTCTGTCCAGAGAGACAGGTGGAGACAGAGAGACAGACCTGCTGCCCAGAGAAGACAGGCTGTGTCAGCTCTGTCCACAGAGACAGGTGGAGACAGAGCAACACTTCCTGCTACAATGTAGCACATACGAAGACTTAAGAACAAAATTCTTCACAAAAATTAAATGTAAATTCCAAGACTTGGACACACTCTCTGACCAGACCAAAGTGACTTGGACAACACTCTCTGACCAGACCAAAATGACTTGGACACTCTCTGACCAGACCAAAATGACTTGGACACTCTCTCTGACCAGACCAACATGACTTGGACAACACTCTCTGACCAGACCAAAATGACTTGGACACTCTCTGACCAGACCAAAATGACTTGGACACTCTCTCTGACCAGACCAAAATGACTTGGACACACTCTCTGACCAGACCAAAATGACTTGGACATACTCTCTGACCAGACCAAAATGACTTGGACACACTCTCTGACCAGACCAACATGACTTGGACACACTCTCTGACCAGACCAACATGACTTGGACACACTCTCTGACCAGACCAACATGACTTGGACAACACTCTCTGACCAGACCAAAATGACTTGGACACACTCTCTGACCAGACCAAAATGACTTGGACATACTCTCTGACCAGACCAAAATGACTTGGACACACTCTCTGACCAGACCAACATGACTTGGACAACACTCTCTGACCAGACCAAAATGACTTGGACACTCTCTGACCAGACCAAAATGACTTGGAGACACTCTCTGACCAGACCAAAATGACTTGGACACACTCTCTGACCAGACCAAAATGACTTGGACACTCTCTGACCAGACCAAATGACTTGGACACTCTCTCTGACCAGACCAACATGACTTGGACACACTCTCTGACCAGACCAACATGACTTGGACAACACTCTCTGACCAGACCAAAATGACTTGGACACACTCTCTGACCAGACCAACATGACTTGGACACACTCTCTGACCAGACCAACATGACTTGGACACACTCTCTGACCAGACCAACATGACTTGGACACACTCTCTGACCAGACCAAAATGACTTGGACACACTCTCTGACCAGACCAACATGACTTGGACACACTCTCTGACCAGACCAAAATGACTTGGACATACTCTCTGACCAGACCAAAATGACTTGGACACACTCTCTGACCAGACCAAAATGACTTGGACACCCTCTCTGACCAGACCAACATGACTTGGACACACTCTCTGACCAGACCAAAATGCAACACGTACTTGGGGAAAACAGTGTCAGCTCATAGATGCAGCAGCGAGACATGTCAGGTCATGTGACAGCCTGAGAGACAAGCAGCACAACACATGACAGCTGTAGTCTCCTCACCACCCATGCTCCACCTGCTGATCTGCTTCTGTTTCTCTATTGTTATGGCTGTGTTATTGTTTCTTTATTGATCGTTACAATGTTGTGTTGATGTTCATCATTAGTGTTACTGTGTACCATTCAAACTGTATTTTTTTTACATTTTAATTTATTTCTAGTTTTTCTCCTTATCCCACCCGATTAACGCAATGGCATAACGCCGGAACTCTTGTGGAATAACTCCCCCGGCTCACGTTTCCACAGGAAGGAGATAGTCGTAACACCAGCTTCCTTCAAGCTCGTGTTGGCTGCTCTCGCTATTTTACACGCTGCAGCCTCCTCGCATGGATTGCACCACCTTCAGGCCGCGAAGGAGACGTAGGGACAATGCTTTCGGTTGCTTGGCTGCAGGTGCCCGGGTGGGCCAGAGGGGTCGCTGGAGAACGATGATTCCCCGAACACTACACCGATCTTCACCAACTATCCCTCGGGTAAGGGTGGCCTAATGAAGACCTGACCCCGTGGACGCTCTGGCCGTGACCGGTTACGGCGAGTCTGGGATACGAACCTCCCAGCCACGTGACGAGCGGACTGCAAGAGCGGCGGGTTATTCCGCTCGGCCACCAGAGCGGCCTCAAACTGTACTTTCCATGCTTTGGCAACATTGTTGTAAAACTTCCATGCCAATAAAGGCCTTTGAATTGAATTGAATTGAATTGACAGACAGAGAGAGAGACAGAGAGAGAGACAGAGAGAGAGACAGAGAGAGTGACAGCAAGAGACAGAGAGAGAGAGAGAGAGAGAGAGAGAGAGAGTGACAGAGAGAGAGAGAGTGACAGAGAGAGACAGAGAGAGAGACAGAGAGAGAGACAAAGAGAGAGTGACAGCGAGAGACAGAGAGACAAAGAGAGAGAGACAGCAAGAGACAGAGAGAGAGAGAGAGACAGAGAGACAGAGAGAGAGAGAGAGAGAGACAGCAAGAGACAGAGAGAGAGAGAGAGTGACAGCGAGAGACAGAGAGACAGAGAGAGAGAGAGAGAGAGAGACAGAGAGAGAGACAGAGAGAGAGTGACAGCGAGAGACAGAGAGAGAGAGAGAGAGACAGAGAGAGACACAGAGAGAGAGTGACAGCGAGAGACAGAGAGAGAGAGACAGACACACACAGAGCGAGAGAGAAACAGAGAGAGAGACAGAGAGAGAGTGACAGCGAGAGACAGAGAGAGAGTGACAGCGTGAGACAGAGAGAGAGAGACAGAGAGAGACAGAGAGAGAGAGACAGACACACACAGAGCGAGAGAGAAACAGAGCGAGGCAGTCAGAGGGACAGAGAGACAGAGACATGACGACGAAGCTTTAAAAGAAAATGAGGGAGAGGGCGGAGGAGTGGAGAAAGAGGGGGTGAGAGAGATATATAGAGAGGCAGACAGGCATGGCTGACAGGGATAAAAACAATGGATAAACAAATCAATAAATCAATGGCATAAATGAAATCCCCCATGCATCAAAACAACGCACACAAGACTTATAAGCACAGCCATGTAGACTACACAAACACACACACAACCCACAGCCAACAAACACATACTTGTTGTGCTTCATCCAGCGTTTCAGCTAGCAGCCATCTGGAGAGCACTGCTTTGTTGCACAGGCAAAGTGATGCAAAGGAGAGAGACAGGGACAGAGACAGAGAGAGAGAGAGGGAGAGAGAGAGGGAGAGAGAGGTATATATCGTGATATTTTATACATGTCTTCTTCCACTGTAACTTAATAAGTCTCTGTCTCACAAAAGAGACTCATTGTATGTTTTCATTTCATTCCTTCTTTTTCTGTCTCTTGTTGGAACATCCAGGGTCTCTTCTCATCTTCCTCTGGGATGAAGAGTAGAGACCCTGACTTCTTAAAACACATCGATAATGTCGACATAGTCATATTAACTGAAACCTGGTGTCGTGAAGACATAACCACCCACTGTCCCTCAGGTTACAAAGAAATAATTATTCCATCAAATAAACTCAACTCAGTACATCGTGGACGAGACTCTGGAGGTATTTTGATTTGGTACAGAGGATGTTTAACCAACCACATTTCAAAAATTAAAATTGGAACATCCCACTGCTGGCTAAAACTCAGCAATAAAATTGGCATATCAAACAAAGATATCTATCTCTGTGCTCTATATTCTCCCCCAACCGAATCTCCATATTGTGATGAGGATCTCCTGAGTAACCTCCATGAAGAGGTAAGCCTTTTCCAGGCCCAGGGAAATGTGCTGCTGTGCGGAGATTTTAACGCAAGAACAGGTTCAATGAGTGATACCATTGACCCTCAGGGTAACAGACATGTGTTTGGTCAACATTCCCTGTACCTCTCACCAAGCCTCAGTAAAAGGAGCTCCCTCGACCGTACTGTGAAGAAGGCTGGTAAGGAGCTAGTGCACCTCTGTTGCGCCTCTGGCCTGTACACGCTTAACGGTAGGATCAGAGGAGACTCTCTGGGAAGGTTCACATGTTGTTCAGGTCTTGGAGCTAGTGTAGTTGACTATGCAATAACTGACATGGACCTCACCTCCTTCAACGCATTCACTGTCAGACAACAAACTCCTCTTTCTGACCATAATCAAATTATGATTTTCCTCAAAACTATCAACCTGACTCAAATGCCTATAGAGGAGCCCAGCAAGCTGTTCAAAATTAATAAGACCTACAGATGGGCTCCAGACAGAGCAGAAAAATTTATCAATATCCTGAATTCATACAAATTACTTAATATGATTACTAACTTCATTAACAAACCGTTTGAAACTAATAAAGACAATACCAACCAAGCTGTCAATGAAATCAATTATATCTTTCAGACGGCAGCAAACATGGCCCTACCAAGGACCCACAACAGAAAAAAGAAACAATCTGAAAATTAAAAAATGGTTTGACAACGATTGTAAAAATATAAGAAAAGAACTGCGTAAATTGTCAAAGCTGAAACACTACCAACCTCAAGATATGGATATAAGAGAGAAATATAGTGAAACATTAAATCTATATAAACACACATTAAGAATGAAAAAAACAAAGCCATGTAGATAGAACCCTACAGGAAATAGAAAATTCCCTGAATCAAGACCAATTCTGGGAAATGTGGAATAATTTGAGCGCTACAAAACCACAAGACCTGCCTATCCAAAATGGAGAAATTTTGAAAAATCATTTTGAACATATCTATTCGGAAATCCAACAAGAACACTCAAATCCCAATTACAATCTGATCAAACAAAAATTACAGTTGCTCGAATGCACTATAAAAGACAACCAAAACCCACTGGATTTTCCAATAACACAAGAAGAACTGGCACAGAAGCTCAAATCCTTAAAACCCAATAAAGCTTGTGGCCTTGACAGCACCAGAAGTGAGATGCTTAAAAACAGCACACCTGAGCTGCAAAGGGCAGTACTCAAATTGTTCAACATCGTTCTAAGTTCGGGATATTTTCCTGACATCTGGAGCAAAGGGCTTATAACTCCTATTCATAAAAATGGAGACAAATTGGATCCTAATAATTTCAGAGGCATTTGTGTGAGCACTAGTCTGGGGAAGGTGTTTAATAGCATTTTGAACAATCGAATTCTAACCCTCCTTAACGAACACAATGTCCTGAGCAAAGGTCAAATTGGCTTCCTCCCAAATCACCGGACTACGGGCCATATTTACACCCTACACACCCGCATAAATGAAAATGTGAATCAAACCAAAAATGGAAAAATATTTGCATTTTTTATTGACTTCAAAAAAGCTTTCGACTCTATTTGGCATGAAGGACTATACTATAAACTTTTACAAAGTGGTGTAGGGGGTAAAGTGTATGACATAATAAAGTCAATGTATTCGGACAACAAATGTGTAGTTAAGATTGGAGACAAACACACTGAGTTCTTCACTCAGAATAGAGGGGTGAGACAGGGGTGTGGACTTAGCCCAACACTGTTTAATATATATATTAATGAACTGGCGGTGCAGCTGGAACAGTCTGCAGCCCCAGCCCCCCCCCCCCTGTATGACATGGAAGTGAAATTTTTGCTTTATGCAGATGATCTAGTTTTGTTGTCACCAACCGCAGATGGGCTGCAACAACTACTAGACCTGCTTGAGGACTATTGCCAGCACTGGGCCCTGGCAATAAATCCAAAAAAGACAAAAGTACTGATCTTCCAGAAGAAGACCAGATGTCAGAAAAATAGATACCAGTTGACTCTAGGTAGCATCACCTTAGAGCTTACGATACAGTATACTTACCTTGGTCTAATTATTACAGCATCAGGGAGTTTCAGTAGGGCAGTGAATAACCTAAAGCAAAAAGCTGGCAGAGCTCTATATGCAATTAAAAATAAATTCTTTAACATTGATATACCAATCTCCGTCTGGTGCAAACTGTTTGATAGTGTAATTCTGCCCATTGCACTATATGGAAGTGAGGTATGGGGTCCACTCAGTCTTTCCAGCTACACTAGATGGGACAAGCCTCCAGCAGAAACCCTACATGCTGAATTCTGTAGAATGATTCTGAAAATACAAAGGAAAACACCAAACAACGCATGTAGGGAAGAATTAGGCCAGTTTCCATTGTTGATAAATGTACAAAAAAGATCTCTAAATTTCTGGATGCACTTAAATACAAGCCCAACAAATACATTGCACTGTAAAGCTCTGAAAACCCAAAAACTGAACCCCGAAAAGAGTCCCCTGAAGCAGCTGGCTCTGAGGCTCATTAACCCTGTAACAAATACTACGACCAACCAACCTCAGGCCAGCACTGCATCCCAAACAAACATGAGGATAAATCAGACTATAAAACAAACAAACATGAGGACAAATCAGACTATAAAACAAACAAACATGAGGATAAATCAGCTATAAAACAAACCAACATGAGGATAAATCAGACTATAAAACAAACAAATATGAGGATAAATCAGATATAAAACAAACCAACATGAGGATAAATCAGCTATAAAACAAACCAACATGAGGATAAATCAGCTATAAAACAAACCAACATGAGGATAAATCAGACTATAAAACAAACCAACATGAGGATAAATCAGCTATAAAACAAAGCAAGAACAATTATGTGAAACATTGGAAAGCTGAAATCAAAACTCAAAACAAACTAGAAGTCCATCGGGCCCTAAAAACAAACTATGATCCTGAAGAATACCTCTTAACTATCAGAGACAGGAAGCAGTGACAGACCCTCACCAAATACAGACTCAGTGACCACAGTCTAGCCATTGAAAAGGGGAGACACAAAAAGACGTGGTGGCCAAAAGAGCATCGAACATGTGGTCAGTGCAGGACAGATGAGGTGGAGACAGAGGGACACTTCCTCCTTAAATGTGACCCATGTGAAAAACAGCGCCGGGCTTTTGTCCAGGAGCTGGGACATGTGACTCCAGAGTAGCAGGACATGGAGGACGCAGGTAAGCTGCAGGGGGTCCTGGGAGGGGGGCAGCGGCGAGCATTGCGGCAAGATTTATATTTTCCTGCCACCACCTGAGAGACAGTGGGGGACGGCACCTATTGTACTGTTGTTGTTTAATATCATAATCATTGTTGTTGTTGTTGTTATTATTATAATCATTGTTGTGTTGTGTTGTTGTTGTTTTACATGCTTTGGCAACATGTACACAAACGTATGTCATGCCAATAAAGCACATATTGAATATTGAATTGCATTGAGAGAGAGAGACGGAGAGAGAGAGACAGAGACAGAGAGACAGAGACAGAGAGAGACAGAGAGAGACAGAGAGACAGAGAGAGACAGAGAGACAGAGAGAGACAGAGAGACAGAGAGAGACAGAGAGACAGAGAGAGACAGAGACAGAGACAGAGAGAGACAGAGACAGAGACAGAGACAGAGAGAGACAGAGACAGAGACAGAGAGACAGACAGAGAGACAGAGAGAGACAGAGAGAGACAGAGAGACAGAGAGAGACAGAGAGACAGAGAGAGACAGAGAGACAGAGACAGAGACAGAGCGAGCGAGAGAGAGAGACAGAGAGACAGAGACAGAGACAGGGTTGTCATTTCTACCCTTCTCCCCAGGACAGACACCCCTCCACATGTCATTCACGAGATCAACATGGAAATCTCAAGGAGCTGTGCAGCTCTCCCAAACATCCACCTAGCCCACCACACCAACATCGGGACATGGGATCTCCATGACGGGCTACACCTGACCAAGGTCGGGCTGAGAGCATTTGCAAAAACACAGAAGGATGTTACCCTGGATCGCAACCCCAGTAGCCTCGCCCACACAGCCACCCCTCCCAAGAACTACACACCTCCCAGATACCAACAAAAAAGCCTTAAGAACATTGCCTCCCACCTTCCTGCAACACCACACCCTCCTGCAGCGCTCCGCCCCGATCCTATACCCTGCCCCACCCAGCCACAGAAGACCCCCCCAACATCACCAATGGATAACTTACGCCCCGGTGATGAACAATCCCACCCCCCTCCTACCCACTGCACCAATGTCTGAACTAGGGTCAATCAAAGAGATGCTAGAGACTCTGTGTAGCAGACTACTGCAGACATGAGGTACAGACATGCACACACACACACACACACACACACACACACACACACACACACTCACACACTCACACACACACACACACTCACACACTCACACACACTCACACACACACACACACACACACACACACACACACTCACACACACACACACACACAGCTATTTAAAATGTATCCATTCTCCTGTAAATTAGTTGCACCAGGTTGGTCTTTTCACCTGTTTCGTTTTGTTCATGTTCTGATTGAATTCATTTCTTTTCTTTGACAAATGAAATCTTTTAAGATAAGTTTTTGGAATATTCAGGGTTTATACTCCAGCCCTTTTGGTCTTAAAACCACACACCCTGATTTCTTAAATAATATAAATGATATTGATGTTTTGATGCTGTTAGAAACATGGTGCCGATGTGATGCAGTGACTCAGTGTCCCCCAGGCTACGGTGAAATCACGGTGCCTTCAGCTGAGCTGGGCGCAGTGCACCGGGGTAGAGACTCAGGAGGAATTGTGATCTGGCTCAAAGCTGATCTCACCAAATAGACCACAATCGTAAAACAAAACAAAAACCACACTTGGCTAAAAATGAATAAACTGGTTTGTGAGGTAGATTTATATTTGTGTGCAATATACACCCCCCCACCAGAGTCACCATACCATGAAGAAGAGTTCGACACTCCCTACACACAGAGATGTTATTTTACCCATAGCTTTGTATGGAAGTGAGGTCTGGGGCCCGCTCAGTGGATTGGAGCATGGCTCATGGGACAAAAAACCGATAGAGGCCCTCTACACTGAATTCTGCAGAAAAATATTAAATGTTCAAAGGAAGACACCAAATAACACCTGCCGAGCAGAACTGGGGCGTTTCCTACTACTGTTAAACATCCAAAAATGGGCCATAACATTTTGGACGCATCTAAATTCAAGCCCAAAAGACGCCCTTCCATTCAAGGCATTAAAAACCCAAGAGCTGAACCCTGAAAACAGTCCCCTCAGTCAGCTGATGGTGAAGCTAACCAACCAGGCTCCCATCAGCACCGCCTCAAAACACAGCAGAATAACACAAATTATGAACCAGTCAAAAGATCTGTATTTGGAACATTGGAGAAATGAAACTAAAACCCAGAGCAGACTAAACTGTTATCTGACCCTAAACAGAGAATATAGACTGGCCGAGTATCTCCACTCTGTCAGAGATACGAAGCAGAGACGGATCCTGACCACATACAAGCTCAGTGACCACCAGCAGGCTATAGAAACAGCAAGACACAGACCAACATGGCTGCCCAGAGAGGAGCGTATATGTAGTCACGCTGGACAGGGGAGGTAGAAACAGAGCTGCACCTCCTCCACTGTGAGCAGTTCTCTTCAGTAAGAGACTTCCACTTTGGGGAAATAGCCAAGAAAATACCAAACTTCCTACTGTTAAGCCCAGAGGAGAAACTGGCAGTTCTCCTGGTGAAGGAACAACAGCTCCTCTGGCAGCTAAACACGTATCTGCTGCCACAGCCTGAGGGACTCACAACCACTGTGAGACCCCCAAGATACTACATGCTGCTGCTGAGTCACTGCATTCAACTGTGTGGTATTTGTTGCACTGTACTGTCTGTGAATGTTCTCATTCATCCAGGTCATGGTTATCGAAAGGAGTTGAATCAAGTGCAACTGTACTTGGTATATATCCGTGAAGACGTTTCGCCTCATAAAATTCTGAGTCTCATCAGCAGCCAGTCAGACTAGCTTCATCTAGTCAGAAAGGCACGAACTGAGGAAGCCTCTTGGATGAGAGGCGAAACGTCTTCACGGATATATACCAAGTCCAGTTGCACTTGATTCAACTCCTTTCGATAACCATGACCTGGATGAATGAGAACATTCACAGACATGTTGCGGAACAATTTGGGTCTGACACCCTAAAAAATGGTGAGGGAATATGAAAGGATGGCTCGGAAGATTGCAGACTACAGAAACCACTTGCAATTCAATCTGAGATGCAGACAACAGAGGCTCATACTCACTAGCCTGCGCCTGTGTACCACAATGAAAGGACATAGAGCAGACAGAATCATAGAGAAGGCACAGAATCAACTCCTGAATGAAAGAGTGAGACAGGTCCATTTCACTATTGAAGGGCTGAAGGAGAAATCTGAACAACTACTCCAGTGCATCATTTAACGTAGGAAATCAGGAGAACTACTAGTCATCAGAGGTTGTAAGTGCATCTTCTCTCTAAACAAGCATCTAAAGTGTGTCTCTCCAGACCAGGAAAAGGCGTACACACTGTGGAGGAAACTGAGTCTGACAGATGCTCAGACAATGAAGAACTGTTCATCGGCGCATTGACACAAGGTAAAGACAGTAAAAATATGGATCAAGTTTTCGCTGATATGCAAGTAGGTCCAAACAAAAACACAGTCAGTTTTAAAGTAGACACTGGGTCCTCAGCTAATGTCATTCCCACACAAGCTTTCAGAAGACTGGGAATACAGAGTGCATTGCAGCCCTCCACTCGCCCACTATATGGCTATGGTGGTGAGCGGCTCGTCATTCAACGTAAATGTGACCTGAAATGCCAGTACAAAGGCACCCAGTCAATGTTGAAGTTCTATGTTGTTGACACACAGGCCCCACCTGTGCTAGGATTAAAAGCATGCCTAGACTTTGGACTGATCAAGCTCATACTGTCTGTATCCAACACACCCGAGGTGTCACTCATTGAGTACTCAGATGTTTTCAAAGGAATAGGACTGTTTCCTGGTGAATGCATAATCCATGTTGACCCAAACGTAACACCTGTGGTCCACCCACCGAGGCGCGTTCCAGTAGCCTTACGTGACCGTCTCAAAAAGGAGCTACAGAACATGGAGAAGCAACAGATTATTGTGAAAGTCACCGAGCCGACTGAATGGGTCAACTCAATGGTGGCAGCAGAAAAGCCACGCACAGGAAAGCTCAGAGTGTGCCTCGACCCAAAGGACCTGAACAAGGCTGTGAAACGACCTCATTATCCTCTACCTACCCTCGACGACATCACCACCAAACTGGCAGGGGCCTGCTATTTCAGTGTCATGGATGCTCGCTCAGGGTACTGGGCGATAAAACTCGCAGAAGAGTCGTCCAAGTTGACAACATTCAACACGGTTTTCGGAAGATACCGTTTCCTTCGTCTACCCTTTGGGTTGATCTCCGCCCAGGACGAGTTTCAACGGAAGGTTGATGAGACCTACGAAGGTCTACAAGGAGTCACAGCCATAGTGGATGATGTCCTCGTATATGGAAAGAGCAAGGAGGAGCACGACAGCAACCTCCGAGCCATGTTGCAGCGCTCCAGAGAGCGAGGCGTGAAACTCAACCCGGAGAAGAGCACGATCTGCGCCACCGAGGTCAGCTATTTCGGGCATCGCATCACAAAGGATGGAGCCAAGCCTGACCCAGCCAAGATTGCAGCTGTGAGAGACATGGAGCCACCCAAGGACAAGGGTGAGTTGGAGACAATCCTCGGTATGGTTAACTATCTGTCCAAGTTTGCCCCGATGCTCTCAGACATCAACGCACCCATGCGTCACCTGCTGAAGGAGTCAAGTGAATTCAGATGGGATGTGCAGCATGACGAAGCTTTCAGGAAGATGAAAGAAGTGATCACACGCGAACCAGGACCAGTCTTAGCCTACTATGACCCTGGTAAAGAGCTCAGACTACAAGTCGACGCATCAAAGTACGGACTAGGTGCAGTCCTGCTACAGGAAGAAAAGCCCATCGGATATGCATCCAAATCGCTAAATGACAGTGAAGTCAATTACGCACAAATAGAGAAAGAGCTATATGCTATTCTCTTCGGATGCAAGCGTTTTCACCAATACATCTATGGTCGTCATGTCATCGTGGAGAGCGACCACAAACCGCTTGAGTCCATTATGAGAAAACCACTCGCAGCAGCGCCTCCGAGAATACAGCGGATGATCCTCCAGCTACAGCGTTATGACTTCACCATCATGCACAGTCCAGGCAAGGAGATCCCCGTGGCAGACACGCTGTCCCGCAAGTCGCTCACAGACCAAGATGAGGCATGGACATGCAGGTACATACAGTGTACAGTGGCCTGCCGGTCAGTGACACGAAACTGACAGAAATCAGAGCTGCGACTGCCACAGACACACAGCTCACAATGCTGAGAGAGACAATCAGAGAAGGATGGCCTGAGGAGAGGAGAAGATGCCCTCAGAGAGTTTCAGAATACTGGAACCACCGAGATGAACTGTCAGAGATGAATAACATTTTGTTTAAAGGCGAGAAAATCGTCATACCTACCTCGCTCCGCACAGAGATGTTATCCCGGATACACACAGGACACAGGGGCATGGAGAAATGCAAGCAGAGAGCCCGTGGCATAGTGTTCTGGCCTGGTATGAACAAGCAGATCGAGGAGATGGTTGGACAGTGCCCCACCTGTCTCACCTACAGACCGTCAAACACTAAAGAGCCCATGATCAGCCACAAGATCCCGGACAGGCCATGGCAAGTAGTCGCTACTGACTTGTTCACCTGGAATCATGACAATTACATCGTCACAGTGGACTATTACAGAAGATACTTCGAACTCGACAAGCTACACAGCACAACATCCTCAGCTGTGATGCGGAAGCTGAAGGCAACCTTTGCCAGACACGGCATACCTGAGACTGTTATTTCGGATAATGGACCTCAGTACTCAAGTATGGAGTTTGAGACCTTCGCGAAGACTTGGGAGTTCACCCACACGACTACCAGTCCGCATTATCCCCAAAGCAACGGCCTCGCCGAAAAGGCAGTACAGATCGCCAAGTTGCTGATGGAAAAGGCCAAGGCTGACCAGAGAGACCCCTACCTGAGTCTGCTTGAGTATCGGAACACACCTGTCGACAGCTTCAGATCACCAGCCCAGCTGCTCATGAGTCGTCGTCTACGCTCAATTCTACCCAACACACACCAGCAGCTTCAGCCCAAGGTCGTCAGTCACAGAGACACGCACGCCAGGAGAGTCCAACGTCAGCTGCAGCAGAAAAGGTACTACGACAGGTCAGCGAAGCCGATGTCACAGCTGCACGAAGGACAACACATCAGACTCTAGGAGCACGGCTGTTGGAAACCAGCAGATACCAACAGATCCTACCACATCCGCACAGCTGAAGGACAGGAGTACAGATGAAACAGACGTCACCTCCTGGACACAAAAGAAACACACACTGACACTCACACCATCACAAGCACTGACGAGAACTACGGTCAACTCACAATTCACAACACACCACACGTCTCACATGCAGCGGCTGAGACAGCCTCAGAGACTGTCCCCCACCAGACAAGGTATGGACGAGCAGTGAAGCCCAGAGAGGTTCTGGACATGTAATGTACAAGGGTGTAGGCGGATCGCTGCCTTTATCTAAAAATTAAAAAAAAAATTATTGTAAAATGTTCTTGTGATTTGTATTACCTCTTAAGTGTTTGATTACTTAACGTAGTTTAATATGCATACAGTAATATTGAAGGAATGATATTACCTGTTTTATTAAGAGTATTGACTGTATCAGTGATTACTAAAAAATGTGTTTTCTTTCGTCCTGATTGTTCATATGTTTGATATAGGACATGTGCTACTAATGTTGGGAGTCTAATGCTGATTTCAATTTCTTAAGAAGGGGGATGTAATATTCTCTAGAATATAATAGCCCGTTTGGTTATAAGGTTTATGTGATACAAGCACTCCTATTGGCTGTTAAGTTAGCTGCAAGCTGATTGGTCCATCTGACGCATGAGGACGCAGGGGAACCACATAATCGTCAGTCTATGTTTAGCACTCAGACGAGTCGCTACTGCGGAGCTAGCTACTGTATGATTGTAACCGTCACCGTTGAAATAAAGACACTGAACTATAAAGTCGTCGTCGGATCCCTCCATATAGACAGAAAGTCAGACACAGGTCATGGTTATCCAAAGGAGTTGAATCGAGTGCAACTGGACTTGGTATATACCCGTGAAGACGTTTCACCTCTCATCCAAGAGGCTTCCTCAGTTCGTGCCTTTCTGACTAGACCAAGCTAGTCTGACTGGCTGCTGATGAGACTCAGTATTTATCCTCTAGGAGTCGTTGTCAGAGTTATTGATATGCGTGGCTCTTTGTGATCAGATGTTTACCAACGCCCGTCGCCATCGGAGCTATTGATATGCGTGGCTCTCCTGTGCTCCGATGTCCAGCCGCGCCCGTCGCCATCGGAGCTATTGATTTGCATTTGTTTAGCAGCGACGGTCGTTGGGGGTGTTACTTTCAACTTCATTGTTTATTGTTATATATATTATAATATTAGAATGTACTCGGGAGCTAAGTGTGGAATCAAAATAGGATCCAAAAGAACTCAGTATATCCCTCAGGAGTGCGGAGTGAGACAGGGCTGCCCTTTAAGCCCGACTCTGTTTAACTTGTATATCAATGAGTTGGCAACCATGCTGGAAAACTCACCAGCAACCGGACTCACTCTGCAAGACAGTGAAGTCAAATTCCTGCTCTATGCAGATGAATTGCTCATTCTTTCACCTTCGGAGGAAGGACTCCAGACTCAATTAAACCTTCTTCAAAAGTTTTGTCAGACCTAGGCCCTGGCAGTTAACATGAGTAAAACTGCAATAATGATATTTCAGAAAAGATCCAGATATCAGCGAAGACAGCACATATTCAGATTAGGACCAAATGAAATTGACCACACATTTAAGTGCATTTTAACTTCTGGAGTGATTCTGAATTGCTGGTTCATCTAGAATAGAGTAAGTATCATCTTTCTTGCTTAACAAGTTGCTACTAGTCTTATTCCAGCTGCTTGAGTAGTAGTCCTTTTCTCTATACATCTGCTGCTGGTTCCTAGTGGGATCTTATTATAGCTGTAGCTGTTTTTCACCTAGTGTGCCCTTAAATATTTCTTGTTGCCTAGCTGTTTTGACTTAAGTATTCTTTTACCGTATAAACATATTCCTTGGTAACTTGCTCTTTGAAGTTTTGATAGTATTGTGAGAAATTTGACAGAGTTTTACATAAGTGTCCAGTTTCTGGGCAATAAGCCTATTTTCAGTGTACCTCTTTGGCCAGTTGGGTGTTAAGTGGCCAGGGTGTGGCCTGCCCTCCTGGCAGACAATTAGCAATAGGTGTTCTTTAAATCACTGCTGGCTTCCAAGCGACAGGCAAACAAGCCGAGGGCAAACAGGTCTAGGTTGAATGAAGGCTTCAGTGAACAAACACAAGCGCGACTTTTTCAAGCCAAGACTTCGTCAAGCACAGACTGCTATTTTGAGATCCCGTCAGTCATCTGTATCTTGTGTACCTAGTATAGACTATGTGTTTCCTTCACATTCCTGCCCTTTCCTCTTCCCAGGGCTGGCATAGACGTTGGGTCACTCCTAGGTGCTGTGTCCCTACCAATCTCCTCTATCCCACTCTTTCCACTCACGTTGAGCAAGTGGTGACGGCAGGGCTCTTGAATTGACAGTCTGTGGTGCTGAAAGCTGAGTTTATCTCAGGCTACGCATCCTTGCTCTCCCTCAACGTTCTTGCTCTAACCGAGACCTGGATCGTGCCAGAAAACACTACCACACCCACAGTTCTGTCAGATGTGTACTCTTTTTCTCACACTCCCAGAGCTGGGAGGCGAGGTGATGGTACTGGCCTGCTAATCTCCCCGAAATGGAAATACTCTCTTGTTTCATACACAATTCATACACACTCCTTCATACACACTTCATACACACTCCTTCATACACCCTCCTTCATACACACTCCTTCATACACACTTCATACACACTCCTTCATACACCCTCCTTCATACACACTTCATACACACTCCTTCATACACAATTCATACAAACTCCTTCATACACACTTCATACACACTTCATACACACTCCTTCATACACACTTCATACACACTCCTTCATACACACTTCATACACCCTCCTTCATACACTCTCCTTCATACACACTCTTTCCTACACACTCTTTCCTACACCCTACTTCATACACACTTCCTACACACTCCCTCATACGCACTTCATACACACTCCTTCATACACACTTCATACACACTCCTTCATACACACGTCATACACACTCCTTCATACACACTCCTTCATACACAATTCATACAAACTCCTTCATACACACTTCATACACACTCCTTCATACACACTTCATACACACTCCTTCATACACACTTCATACACACTTCATACACACTCCTTCATACACCCTCCTTCATACACTCTCCTTCATACACACTTCATACACACTCTTTCCTACACCCTACTTCATACACACTTCCTACACACTCCTTCATACACACTTCATACACACTCCTTCATTCACACGTCATACACACTTCATACACACTCCTTCATACACACTTCATACACACTCCTTCATACACAATTCATACAAACTCCTTCATACACACTTCATACATACTCCTTCATACACTCTTCATACACACTTCATACACACTTCATACACACTTCATACACACTCCTTCATACACACTCCTTCATACACACTTCATACACACTCCTTCATACACACTCCTTCATACACACTTCATACACACTTCATACACACTTCATACACACTCCTTCATACACACTCCTTCATACACACTTCATACACACTTCATACACACTCCTTCATACACACTCCTTCATACACACTCCTTCATACACACTTCATACACACTCCTTCATTCACACGTCATACAAACTTCATACACACTTCATACACACTTCATACACACTTCATACACACTCCTTCATTCACACTTCATACACACTTCATACACACTTCATACACACTTCATACACACTCCTTCATTCACACGTCATACACACTTCATACACACTTCATACACACGTCATACACACTTCATACACACTCCTTCATACACACTTCATACACACTCCTTCATACACAATTCATACAAACTCCTTCATACACACTTCATACATACTCCTTCATACACTCTTCATACACACTTCATACACACTTCATACACACTTCATACACACTCCTTCATACACACTCCTTCATACACACTTCATACACACTTCATACACACTCCTTCATTCACACGTCATACACACTTCATACACACTTCATACACACTTCATACACACTCCTTCATTCACACTTCATACACACTTCATACACACTTCATACACACTTCATACACACTCCTTCATTCACACGTCATACACACTTCATACACACTTCATACACACTTCATACACACTTCATACACACTCCGTACACACTTCATACACACTCCTTCATACACACTCCTTCATACACACTCCTTCATACACACTTCATACACACTCCTTCATACACACTCCTTCATACACACTTCATACACACTTCATACACACTTCATACACACTCCTTCATACACACTTCATACACACTTCATACACACTCCTTCATTCACACGTCATACACACTTCATACACACTCCGTACACACTTCATACACATTTATACACACTCCTTCATACACACTTCATACACACTCCTTCATACACACTTCATACACACTTCATACACACTCCTTCATACACACTTCATACACACTCCTTCATTCACACGTCATACACACTTCATACACACTCCGTACACACTTCATACACATTTATACACACTCCTTCATACACATGCCTCCTTGGTGAGAATCTCTGACCCTGCAAACTCTGAGCACAGATTCAAAACGAGGCCACACTTGTACATAATCGCACCTCGCCTACACATGATAAAAAGTCAGGGTGAGGGTGAAAGACGCCATGTGCAAACACGCACACACACGCGTGCACACGCGCACACGCACAGACACGCACACACTCACGTAAACAGGATGAGTCACCACAACCTAGCATTACGCTAAGCTGGCCATATGTCTGTGCAGCTCCGGGGTGGGGGTGGGGGGGCAAGTACATGCCTGTCACAGTGGTGGTAGGGGATTGTCTTGGCTTAGTCATCAGCATCACTGAACTGTCCATCATTTGTGGACACAATGTGGACACACACTGTCTCTGTCTTCTGTCCTCTCTCTCTCTCTTCCTGCTTCCCTGAGATGATCCTCTACATTTCTACCACTCTCAGCATTATCTACTATTCAGCATTATCTACTATTCAGCATTATCTACCATCCAGCTTTATCCACCATTCAGCATTATCTGCAGTTCAGCATTATCTGCCATCCAGCTTTATCCAGCATTCAGCATTATCTACAGTTCAGCATTATCTGCCATCCAGCTTTATCCACCATTCAGCATTATCTGCAGTTCAGCATTATCTGCCATCCAGCTTTATCCAGCATTCAGCATTATCTACCATCCAGCATTATCTACAATTCAGCATTATCTGCCATCCAGCTTTATCCACCATTCAGCATTATCTACCATCCAGCATTATCTGCCATCCAGCTTTATCCAGCATTCAGCATTATCTACCATTCAGCATTATCTGCCATCCAGCTTTATCTACCGTGTCATTTTCCCATTCTTTGCTAACAGTGTTAGCTGTGTATAATTTAATAATAAAAATAATTAAGCTGCTCAATAGAGTCATTTGCTTGTTTGTTTTTAGTCTAATTGTGTGAACGCTAAACTGCAGGATCATACACACGGGTACATGCATTTTTTTTCCTTGCTCCGTAATCAGTTTTACACCACTCTACCTAAAATGAGTAATCACAACTACAAGTGGGCCTAGATGCAATAGAGGCCAACACACCACATTTATACACAGACACACTCAAATACATACATCACACACACACACCTGTCTATTTATGTCAGACATGACACCATGATCATGATACCAACATCATGATGCCATTGTCATGACACCATCATCATGACACCATCATCAAGATACCATCATCATGTCATGATATCATCATCATGACACCGTCATCATGATACCATCATCATGACACCATTTTCATAAAACCACCATCATGACACCATCATCATGTCATGATACCATCAGCACGACACCATCATCATGATACCAAGACCATGATACCGTCATCATATCACCAGCATCATGATACCATCATCATGACCAAATCATCATGACACCATCATCATGGCATCATGATACCATCATCATGGCATCATGATACCATCATCCTCATACCATCATCATGACATCATGATACCATCATCATGATACCATCATCATGTCATGATACCATCATCATGACACCATCATCATGTCATGATACCATCATCATGACACCATTGTCATAAAACCACCATCATGACACCACCATCATGTCATGATACCATCAGCACGACACCATCATCATGATACCAAGACCATGATACCGTCATCATATCACCAGCATCATGATACCATCATCATGACCAAATCATCATGACACCATCATCATGGCATCATGATACCATCATCATGGCATCATGATACCATCATCCTCATACCATCATCATGACATCATGATACCATCATCATGATACCATCATCATGTCATGATACCATCATCATGACACCATCATCATGTCATGATACCATCATCATGACACCATTGTCATAAAACCACCATCATGACACCATCACCATGTCATGATACCATCATCATGTCATGATACTATCATCATGACACCATCACCATGGCATCATAATACCATAATCATGAAACCATCATCATGACAATATCATCATGTCATGATACCCTCATCATGACATCATCATCGTGGCATCATGATACCATCATCATGGCATCATGATACCATCATCATGGCATCATGATACCATCATCCTCATACCATCATCATGACATCATGATACCATCATCATGATACCATCATCATGTCATGATACCATCATCATGACACCATCATCATGTCATGATACCATCATCATGACACCATTGTCATAAAACCACCATCATGACACCACCATCATGTCATGATACCATCAGCACGACACCATCATCATGATACCAAGACCATGATACCGTCATCATATCACCAGCATCATGATACCATCATCATGACCACATCATCATGACACCATCATCGTGGCATCATGATACCATCATCACGGCATCATGATACCATCATCGTGGCATCATGATACCATCATCACGGCATCATGATACCATCATCCTCATACCATCATCATGGCATCATGATACCATCATCATGATACCATCATCATGTCATGATACCATCATCATGACATCATCATCATGTCATGATACCATCATCATGTCATGATACTATCATCATGACACCATCACCATGGCATCATAATACTACAATCATGAAACCATCATCATGACAATATCATCATGTCATGATACCCTCATCATGACACCATCATCGTGGCATCATAATACCATAATCATGAAACCATCATCATGACACCAACATCATGTCATGACACCATCATCATGACACCATCATCATGATACCGTCATCATGACACATATCATGCAGTCACACTAGTGTAGTGGATGTGTGTGTGTGTATGTGTGTTTCTTTCCCCACGGGGACCCAGTATAATCATTTGTGTGTGTGTGTGTGTGTGTGTGTGTGTGTGTGTGTGTGTGTGTGTGTGTGTGTGTGTGTGTGTGTGTGTGTGTGTGTGTGTGTGTGTGTGTGTACTGGTGTCAAGTATGACAAGTGTCTCTATCCAGGTCACTTGTTAACAGCTGGAGCCTGAGAGGCCCAGAAACTGGGTCACCCACTCAGCCTGCTCTGTGTGTGTGTGTGTGTGTGTGTGTGTGTGTGTGTGTGTGTGTGTGATATAAGTGCGATGTAAATGAGAAACCGAAGTAAAACAGGCCACGTGTGTAGATTGAAGTCTAGTCCTACACTGGAGGGACTTACTCATTTGTTTGCTTTGTTTGTGTGGTTTGTGTGTGGTTGTACGTATGTGTGTGAAGTGGTTTGTCTGTGTGAGTATTTCTGTGTTTGAACGTTTATATGCGTGTGTTTCTAGTATTTGTGTGTGTTAGTGTGAGTGAGAGAGAGAGAGTACAAGAGGGAAACAGAGCGATAGAGAGTGAGGGGGAGAAAGTGAAAAAGGGGGAGAGCAGGCTGAGTTGGGTGCAACTCTTTCACAGGAAAAGCGTTACAAGTGCCGGGAATTATGACTAACTCATCTAAGGAAAGCTATCATTGAACATTTTTATGGCTAAAAAAATTGGACTCAGATGGACCTGCTGGAGTGAAATCTGTCTAATACCCCCGGGGTGGATTTCTATTCTGAGAGCAAGACAGGGCTGGCTGGGTCTGCAGAGCAGGCACAAGCATGGACTGTGGGCTGCAGCACTACTGCACATCTTTAGTCATTCTGGGGACGTCAACAAAAAAGTGAAATTGGCTGAAGCATAGACCTGCTGGGGAGCTGGAGAGCCGTCACACAAAGAACTCAGTCAGAAATACCATCGTAACGCTTCTATAAGTACACACACCTGGTGGGAACATTCCAGCTAAAAAGTAGATAAATATACATTATGTACTTATGTTAGCTCATACCATGTCTGGAGAGGAGCCAGAGCCTCTCTGGCATCAGCACATGAGGAGCAGAAGAGGACGCAGGAGAGTGGCGGCGTAACGTTGTGCCGGTGCATAATGGGCCATATCTTTTGGTATGTGAGCAGGAAAACTCAACTACAATTCTATCAGTTATGGTACTTCCTGTAGTTGGTCAAAGGTCAAGCTGTGTCTCTGCATTGTGTGGAAGTGAGCATAAAGGTGGGTCTGCGTGCTTGTGTGGTTTTCATGTGTATTGCTGATGATGAAGATGAAGATGAAGATGATGACCAGTGTGTGGAAATTAAGTGAAACAGAGGTTATGTGAAGCCGACACATTTGCATATGCTCGCTCAACAAATTTTGCAAATGTGTGCGTTGCATGCAACAAAATCACGCAAGTACACTATACATACTATGTGCCAGTAAATACACTAAATGATACTTCGCAGGAGTGCCAAAGCGAGTAAATATGTCCTGCCCCTATGAAAAGTACACCAGCAAGGAGTTAATTCTTTCGTCATACAGAGGAAGCAACAGTTGCCAACAGAGAGGAGTCCCGTGCCCTCTTTCATTAATATAAGGGTCACCGAGGGCACCAAATAATTCAATTACACACGTTTCGGGAAGTGGTACTGTGAGGTCTGAAAACGC
Organism: Lampris incognitus; assembly: GCF_029633865.1. Lineage (NCBI taxonomy): Eukaryota > Metazoa > Chordata > Actinopteri > Lampriformes > Lampridae > Lampris > Lampris incognitus. The sequence continues at coordinate 27,223 of NW_026611271.1, forward strand.
TCCATAAACAGACTGCACTGTGCAAATATACACCAGTTTGAGAGCCTAAGGCCATAAGAAGAATGAAGTTTAATTTGAAGCTATTTAAAATACAACTTTAGTCTGTTGTTAACATCCCTGCTAACAGGGCACTGAGCCTAGACTGGCAAATAAACTGGTCTCTGAAAGTTCCCATCCCCAACTCCATCCATGTGCACATCAGGTGAGCTCTTTCAGAAAACAGTTTTGACACGGTGTAAAAAAACCATGTGATAAACACAACAATGGGTGGAGCAGTGGTTAGCACAGTCGCCTCACAGCAAAAAGGTCCCTGGTTCATTATCTAGTCATCACATACATCTCAGCATCTAGTCATCACATACATCTCATCATCTAGTCATCACATACAGCTCAGCGTCTTGTCATCACATTCATCTCAGCATCTAGTCATCACATACATCTCAGCATTTAGTCATCACATACATCTCGGCATCTAGTCATCACATACATCTCAGCATCTAGTCATCACATACATCTCAGCATCTAGTCATCACATACATCTCAGCATCTAGTCATCACATACATCTCAGCGTCTTGTCATCACATTCATCTCAGCATCTAGTCATCACATACATCTCAGCATTTAGTCATCACATACATCTCATCATCTAGTCATCACATACAGCTCAGCATCTAGTCACCACATACATCTCAGCATCTAGTCATCACATACATCTCAGCATCTGGTCATCACATACATCTTAGCATCTAGTCATCACATACATCTCAGCATCTAGTCATCACATACATCTCAGCATCTAGTCATCACATGCAGCTCAGCATCTAGTCATCACATACATCTCAGCATCTAGTCATCACATACATCTCAGCGTCTAGTCATCACATACATCTCAGCATCTAGTCATCACATACAGCTCAGCATCTAGTCATCACATACAGCTCAGCGTCTTGTCATCACATTCATCTCAGCATCTAGTCATCACATACATCTTAGCGTCTAGTCATCACATACATCTCAGCATCTAGTCATCACATGCATCTCAGCATCTAGTCATCACATACAGCTCAGCATCTAGTCATCACATACATCTCAGCATCTAGTCATCACATACATCTCAGCATCTAGTCATCACATACATCTCAGCATCTAGTCATCACATACAGCTCAGCGTCTTGTCATCACATTCATCTCAGCATATAGTCATCACATACATCTTAGCATCTAGTCATCACATACATCTCAGCATCTAGTCATCACATACATCTCATTAGCTTGTCATCACATACATCTCATTAGCTTGTCATCACATACAGCTCAGCATCTAGTCATCACATACATCTCAGCATCTAGTCATCACATACATCTCAGCATCTAGTCATCACATACATCTCAGCATCTAGTCATCACATATATCTCAGCATCTAGTCATCACATTCATCTCAGCATCTAGTCATCACATACATCTCAGCATCTAGTCATCACATACATCTCAGCATCTAGTCATCACATACATCTCAGCATCTAGTCATCACATACAGCTCAGCGTCTTGTCATCACATTCATCTCAGCATCTAGTCATCACATACATCTCAGCATCTAGTCATCACATACATCTCATCATCTAGTCATCACATACAGCTCAGCATCTAGTCACCACATACATCTCAGCATCTAGTCATCACATACATCTCAGCATCTAGTCATCACATACATCTTAGCATCTAGTCATCACATACATCTCAGCATCTAGTCATCACATACATCTCAGCATCTAGTCATCACATGCAGCTCAGCATCTAGTCATCACATACATCTCAGCATCTAGTCATCACATACATCTCAGCGTCTAGTCATCACATACATCTCAGCATCTAGTCATCACATACAGCTCAGCATCTAGTCATCACATACAGCTCAGCGTCTTGTCATCACATTCATCTCAGCATCTAGTCATCACATACATCTTAGCGTCTAGTCATCACATACATCTCAGCATCTAGTCATCACATACATCTCAGCATCTAGTCATCACATACAGCTCAGCATCTAGTCATCACATACATCTCAGCATCTAGTCATCACATACATCTCAGCATCTAGTCATCACATACATCTCAGCGTCTAGTCATCACATACATCTCAGCATCTAGTCATCACATACAGCTCAGCGTCTTGTCATCACATTCATCTCAGCATATAGTCATCACATACATCTTAGCATCTAGTCATCACATACATCTCAGCATCTAGTCATCACATACATCTCATTAGCTTGTCATCACATACATCTCATTAGCTTGTCATCACATACAGCTCAGCATCTAGTCATCACATACATCTCAGCATCTAGTCATCACATACATCTCAGCATCTAGTCATCACATACATCTCAGCATCTAGTCATCACATATATCTCAGCATCTAGTCATCACATTCATCTCAGCATCTAGTCATCACATACATCTCAGCATCTAGTCATCACATACATCTCAGCATCTAGTCATCACATACATCTCATCATCTAGTCATCACATACATCTCATTAGCTTGTCATCACATACATCTCAGCGTCTAGTCATCACATTCTTCTCAGCGTCTTGTCATCACATTCATCTCAGCATCTACTCATCACATACATCTCAGCATCTAGTCATCACATACATCTCATTAGCTTGTCATCACATACAGCTCAGCGTCTTGTCAGCACATACATCTCAGCATCTAGTCATCACATACAGCTCAGCGTCTAGTCATCACATACAGCTCAGCGTTTTGTC
>NW_026611271.1:32500-56191 GCF_029633865.1 Lampris incognitus
GATAAGGTTTTAATACTCTGACTATGCGCTGCACTAAGACGATGATGGACTTGAAACTGCCCATGATCATCCCCAAGGACTTGTATATCTCCCCAGTTTTGTTACGACACATCAACGAGCTGTGCCCAGTGGGCTCAGGGACCACGACCCTGCCTGGAGCTGCACCCAGTGGGCTCAGGGACCACGACTCTGCCTGGAGCTGCACCCAGTGGGCTCAGGGACCACGACCCTGCCTGGAGCTGCACCCAGTGGGCTCAGGACCACGGCCCTGCCTGGAGCTGCACCCAGTGGGCTCAGGGACCACGACCCTGCCTGGAGCTGCACCCAGTGGGCTCAGGGACCACGGCCCTGCCTGGAGCTGCATCGGGTGAGCCCAGGGACCACAGCCCTGCCTGGAGCTGCACCCAGTGGGCCCAGGGACCACGACTCTGCCTGGAGCTGCATCGGGTGAGCCCAGGGACCACAGCCCTGCCTGGAGCTGCACCCAGTGGGCCCAGGGACCACGACTCTGCCTGGAGCTGCACCCAGTGGGCCCAGGGACCACGGCCCTGCCTGGAGGTTGCTCTGTGGGCCCAGGGACCACGGCCCTGCCTGGAGCTGCACCCAGTGAGCCCAGGGACCACGGCCCTGCCTGGAGCTGCACCCAGTGGGCTCAGGGACCACGGCCCTGCCTGGAGCTGCACTGGGTGAGCCCAGGGACCACAGCCCTGCCTGGAGCTGCACCCAGTGGGCCCAGGGACCACGGCCCTGCCTGGAGCTGCACCCAGTGAGCCCAGGGACCACGACCCTGCCTGGAGCTGCATCGGGTGAGCCCAGGGACCACGGCCCTGCCTGGAGCTACACACAGTGGGCCCAGGGACCACGGCCCTGCCTGGAGCTGCATCGGGTGAGCCCAGGGACCACGGCCCTACCTGGAGCTGCACCCAGTGGGCCCAGGGACCACGGCCCTGCCTGGAGCTGCACCCAGTGGGCCCAGGGACCACGGCCCTGCCTGGAGGTTGCTCTGTGGGCCCAGGGACCACGGCCCTGCCTGGAGCTGCACCCAGTGGGCCCAGGGACCACGGCCCTGCCTGGAGGTTGCTCTGTGGGCCCAGGGACCACAGCCCTGCCTGGAGCTGCGCCCGAAGAGGAAACACTGAGGGTGGTCTGACAGGACACTGAAGCGGGGCAGACTAAGCTAACTGCTAACCCATGCAAACCGGCAGTTCTGACAGTAATCTGGCATTCGCTCACTTGGACAGTGAAAAAATTTTTTGGGATATGTTGGATAGATTACATTACATTACATATGTGTTTTTGGGGTTTGGTTTTTTTTGTAGTTTGGATGTGTGTTCTTGTCTTTGTGTTGCACTGCTGTGGGCTGGGGGAAACGATGTTTTATTTCATTTCATGTGTGCAGGTGCATGGAACGAAATGACAATTAAATGTTTCTGATTCCTGATTCCCGAAGTTGGCCACTCCAGTCAAAACCACACGCTTTCCTGACTGAGTCAACGCTACTGGCTGCCTTGTGCTAACTCTCCAGCCAGAAAGACAATCATAACCGCATATTCTGCTAACGCTTGCACACGTGAGTAGGTGAGCCAAAGGTGGCCGACTCTCCACAAGATTGCATCTCACTAGATCTGTCCCCCTTCACTCACGTGGGTATTGATTATTTCAGACCCACAGAGGTGAAACGAGCCCGCGCCCATGTTAATAAGTGGGTAGAGCCTTGTGAGTAGCGCTGTTCATCTTGAAGTGGCTTATCACTTGGATATGGATTCATGCATTAACTCACTCAGAAGATTCATTTGTAGAAGAGGCCCGGTGACAAGCATCCAAACAGAAACACTTTGTTGGAACACTGATGGAGCTGAATGAAGGAATAAAATAGACATTCAAGCCTCCCTCAGGAGCCCGTCATGGGAGAGATAGATTAGGCGGGTGAAGAAGAGTCTCAGGTCTGTGGCTGAAGAGCATATGTTGGATGATGATTGTCTACAGACAGCTATGTGTGAAGTGGAACTAATCTTGAATGACAGACCCATCACAAGTGTCTCAAGTGCTCCCAATGATTTAGAAACCCTTAATCTGAATCACCTGCTGCAGCTCAAGGGAAAGCCAGTCATGCCACCAGGACTTTTCAGGAAAGAGGACCTGTACTGCAAAAAAAGATGGAAACAAGTCCAATGCATTGCAGACCTCTTCTGGTAAAGATGGATCTGAGAATATCTGCCACTTATGCAGGGGAGACGTAGTAAGTGGAACAACCCAAAAAAGGAGCTTCTCACCGGGTGACCTTGTTGTCATTGTGGATGACATGGCCCCTCGTCATTCGTGGCTAATGGGACACATGTTGAAAACATTTCCAGACACTAATAGCTTTGTGCGAAGTGTCCTTGTCAAGACCAAGACTAATGTTCTGCAGAGACCAATCAGCAAAATCTGCTTTCTGACAAAGGCTATGGGCTGAAGAGGAATCTAGTAAAGCCCGTTGCTTTTTTACTTTAAAGTCGTAAGTAATTATTCTGTCAACAATTAGGGGCTGAAATGTTGGAGCCAAAAAGCTTTATGCTATTATTTATGAAAAACGTCCCAATTTTTGACTTGTAATTTGGCCCATCTACGACATAAAAATTATAAACCTTTCTTTGCCCGTTGAAAGTGGGTCCCACTCAACGTAAGGACGTAAGCTGGAATATGAGGAAGGGATTTTTTTTGAGAGAGAGAGAGAAATGAGTGTTGTCACGGAGGGTGTGTGACAGTTTTTCAACCACATGCCAACACATTATTTTTGTTAATCTTTACATAGAGACAGTACACATACTGACTACACAGACTGCACCTTTGCATATCAACAGCAGTTTCATTCACTGGAAAGCCTGGTAATCTTTACTTACGGATTTCACAAAGACAAAAGTGGCAACAAACAGGCGTGTTGGAACAACAACCACTCATGCCAGGATGGTGGCTAATTGATTTGCTCACTAGCCATCACACTGGGTATCCTTCACAGCTAGTGAAGTCATGGAAACATATTCACTTGGGCTGGGATGTCAGTCTATGCCTTTAGGTGCATGTCGGAAGCCAATCTAATATGAAGAAAACTGGCAAGTGGTAAATGAAATGTAATACTGGCTCGATGGTGCTGCTGTTGTAAGATAGACAAGATAGCTCCATTTAGAGGAAGATGGGAGATGGAGCTGCCAGGTAGCACAGGATACAGAGGCAGTGTAGCTTTCTAGAGTCTACCCTGGCTTGACCGCAACTAAATCAGATTCCCAAAACCAGCCATTTCATCTTTTTCAGGTTGCACTTGCAACTCACCACATGACTCAGTCAGCAAAGACATTAATGTCCGACTCATTACATGCAAGGGACATAGACACAAACCCCAAAACCCAAACACAGAGATTCTCTCTCTCTCTCTCTCTCTCTCTCTCTCTCTCTCTTTCTCTCTCTCAATTCAATTCAATTCAATGATGCTTTATTGGCATGGCTGCATTAATTACAATGTTGCTAAAGCAAAACAGGTCAACAGACTAAACACAAAAAACAAACAAAACAAAACAAAAAGGAAGACATAGATCTGGCAGAAACATAGAACAGCACTTGAACAGCAACTGACAGTAACTGACAGTGTTTTGGCCACGCTCTGACCCTTAGGCTATGGCATTCTGGCACATATTGTGCAGCAAGGTGTGACCTTTGACCCTCTCCTAAAATAAGTGGCCATTGTTCTTTCTCATCCGGGAGCAGAACATTTGGAATCTGGTTTTCAAATGTCTCCTGGTATGTTTCTCTTATGTTCTGGAATGTCTCACAATTTAGCAGGAAGTGCATCTCTGTCTCCACCTCACCTGCTGTACAGTCACCACATATTCTTTGCTCTTTTGGTAGCCAAGATGTTGTGTGTGTCTGCCCTTTTCAGTGGCTAGACTGTGGTCAGTGAGCCTGTACTTGGTAAGGATGTGTCTGTGCTGACTGTCTCTGACAGTGGACAGACAGACAGTCAGCCAGTTTGTCTTGTCTTTTTATGACCCCATAACATTCTCATTTGTGTTGTCATTTGGTTTCTGTGCCCCAGTGTTCCACACATGAGTTGATGCGTTGTGTGATGATGTGGTTTACTCTAGTCTGTGGCTGGTTAGCAGTGCTAGTCTGAAACTCATCTGTGTCAGTGGTTACGGGGTCAGTTAGTTTCACAACCAGCTGACTGAGGGGACGCTTTCTTAGCTCCTGGATTTGGATGCTTTAAACTGCAGTGTGTGGTGGGGACTTGATTTAAGGTGCATCCAGAATTTAAGTGATCTTTCTGGATATTTATTATCAATGGGAAACGGCCTAATTCTGCCCTGCATGCATCTGTTGGTGTTTTCCTTTGTACTTTTAGCAATTTGACAGAATTCTGCACGCAGGGCTTCTATTGGATGTTTGTCCCTTCTAGTGTAGTCTTGCTGACTGAGTGGACCCCATACTTCACTTCCATATACTGCAATGGGCAGGACGACACTGTCAAAGATTTTGGACCAGATTTAAATTGGGATGTCTGTTTTATAGAATTTCCTTTTTATTGCATAGAAAGCTCTTCAGGCTTTCTCTTTAAGTGCATTTGCTGCCAGACCAACGCTTCCCGAGGCACTGACCCTCAGTCCCACTGACCCTCGGTCCCACTGACCCTCAGTCCCACTGACCCTCGGTCCCACTGACCCTCAGTCCCACTGACCCTCGGTCCCACTGACCCTCGGTCCCACTGACCCTCAGTCCCACTGACCCTCAGTCCCACTGACCCTCAGTCCCAGGTCATCATAGTTTAACATGTGCTCTAGGGCGTTGTTACCTAGAGTAAATAGGTGTCTACTTTCCTGACACCCAAGCTTCTTCTGGAAGATCATAATTTTTGTCTTTTTTAAGTTTACTGTCAGGGCCCAGTTCTGACAGTATTTCTCTAGCAGATCCAGATGCTGCTGTAGACCCTGTTCTGTGGGTGACAGCAGCGCCAGCTCATCTACACAGAGCAAGAATTTAACTTCTGTGTTGTTTAGGGTGAGGCCAGGAGATACAGATTGTTCCAGTAACACGGCTAACTCATTGATGTAGATCAGGGGTGCCCAACTCCAGGCCTCGAGGGCCACAGTATCTGCGGTTATTTGTTCCAACCATGCACTACACCACCTGATTTAACTAATTAGCTCACCTCTTGGATCAAGGAAGGAAAGAAATTAGTTAAATCAGGTGGTATAGTACATGGTTGCAACAAATACCTGCAGACACTGTGGCCCTTGAGGCCTGGAGTTGGGCACCCCTGATGTAGATATTGAACAGGGTTGGACTTAAACTACAGCCTTATCTCACTCCTCGCCCTTGAGCGAAGTATTCTGAACTTTTGTTGCCAAGTTTTACTCCACACTTATTTTTCAAATATATAGATTTGATTATGTCAAACACTTTAACCTCTTGGCCACGTTGGATGATTTTATAATATAAACCATCGTGACAGATCAAATCAAATGCTTTCTTAAAATCTACGAAGCATGCAAATATTTTTCCTTTATTTTTTTGGCAAACATGTTGATTAATTAGGGTGTGTAGGGTGTAGATGTGATCTGTAGTGTGGTGATTTGGTAGAAAGCCAATCTGACTCTTGCTCAAGACACTCTGTTCGGTAAGGAAAGCCTGTATTCGGGCATTAATAATACAGCAGAAGACCTTCCCCAGGTTACTGCTCACACAGATGCCTCGGTAGTTATTGGGGTCAAATTTATCTCCACTCTTGTATATTGGGGATATAAGCCCCCAATTCCAGGTGTCAGGAAAGCAGCCAGCTTGTAGAACCAGGCTGAACAGTTTAAGCAGGGCCTTCTGCAGCTCAGGAGAACTGTGTCTGAGCATTTCAGTCCTGATGCTGTCAGGGCCACAGGCTTTTTTGTTTGTTTGAGACTTGAAGTTTGACTGTTAGTTCTTCTAGTGACATTTGGTAGTCAGTTGGGTTCTGGTTGTTTTTTATAATTGATTCCAGTATTTCCAGCTTTTCTTTTATATGTTCTTGTTCTGTTGAGAGGTCTTCTGGCAGTATTTCTTTATATAGGTTTTCAAAATATTATTTTCCAAATGTCTCCATTTTGAAAGGCTAGTTCCTGGGATTGTTTAGAATTCAAATTGTTCCATTTTTCCCAGAACTGATTTTCATTTAAAGTCTGTCTCTGTCTCTGTCTCTTTCTGTCTCTTTCTGTCTCTCTCTCTCTCTCTCTCTCTCTCTCTCTCTCTCTCTCTCTCTCTCTCTCTCTCTCTCTCTCTCTCTCTCTCTCTCTCTCTCTCACACACACACACACACACAGTAACACACAGAAAAAACCCATAAATATGGTTGCCCTTTGATTTCATTTCAGTGTGATTAAGTTTTCATTTCCCCCAAAACAACAAAGTTTAATCATTATAAAACAATGAGACTGATGATCCCAAATATATGAAAGCAATACCATCGGCTCAGTGGCTCAAACACAGGAGTCAGCCTGGACGGTGCTCAGACAGGGACAAAGCCGGGAGGCTGGGACAACAGTCTGCAGCCAAATTAATCTGCTCCTCACGCTAATCTACAAATGGATTTAGCCGAAAGACTTCGAATGAAAATGTCTTTACAAATCAAGTGTAGGAAGCTCTGTAAAGAAGCCTATAAAACACACATGTGCCAAGGTGCGTGCGCGCGCACACGCACACACGCACACACGCACACACACACACACACACACACACACACACACACACACAGACCTATATACACACGTGTAGAGACGAATACAGCTTACCCACACCCTAACTACACCGCTATCCTCTTCTTCTTCAAGCCTGATCACGGTGCTGTGTCACCACCTACACTGTTACTGTTCACACCCCACCCACCAACCCAGCCAGCCAGTCACCCACCCAGCCAGCCACCCAGCAGCCAGCCAGTCACCCACCCAGCCACCCAGCAGCCAGCCAGCCAGTCAGTCACCCAGCCAGCCAGCCAGCCGCCCAGCCACCTAGCCACCCAGTCACCCACCCAGCCAGCCAGTCACCCAGCAGCCACCCAGCAGCCAGCCAGTCACCCACCCAGCCAGCCACCCAGCAGCCAGCCAGCTAGCCAGTCACCCAGCCAGCCACCCAGCCAGCCAGTCACCCAGCCACCCAGCAGCCAGCCAGCCAGCCAGTCACCCACCCAGCCAGCCACCCAGCAGCCAGCCAGCTAGCCAGTCACCCACCCAGCCAGCCAGCCGCCCAGCCACCTAGCCAGCCAGCCAGCCACCCAGCCAGTCACCTACCCAGCCACCCAGCCAGCCAGTCACCCAGCCACCCACCCAGCCAGTCAGCCACCCAGCAGCCAGCCAGCCAGCCAGTCACCCACCCAGCCAGTCAGCCACCCAGCAGCCAGTCACCCACCCAGCCACCCAGTCACCCAGCCAGCCAGTCACCTACCCAGCCAGCCAGCCAGCCAGTCACCCAGCAGCCACCCAGCCAGCCACCCGGCCAGCCAGCCAGCCAGTCACCCAGCAGCCAGTCACCCAGCAGCCAGCCACCCAGCCAGCCACCCAGTCACCCACCCAGCCACCCAGTCACCCAGCCAGCCAGTCACCTACCCAGCCAGCCAGCCAGCTAGTCACCCAGCAGCCAGCCACCAAGCCAGCCAGCCAGCCAGCCAGTCACCCAGCAGCCAGCCACCCAGCCAGTCACCCAGCAGCCAGTCACCCAGCCAGCTGAGCCTGCACGGTGTGTATGTGTGTGTGTTTTATAATTTGTGCTTCTGCTCTCCTTCCCTGCTGCTTTGTGTACACAGTATGTGTATAGTATGTGTATAGTTGTTGTGTTGATACAGTATGTGTATATAGTATGTGTATAGTATGTGTTTACAGTATGTGTATACAATGTGTGCATACGGTATGTGTATAGATTATGTGTATACAGTATGTGTATAGTATGTGTGTGTTTACGGTATGTATATAGTATGTGTATAGATTATGTGTATACAGTATGTGTATATAGTATGTGTATAGTATGTGTTTACAGTATGTGTATACAATGTGTGCATACGGTATGTGTATAGATTATGTGTATACAGTATGTGTATAGTATGTGTGTGTTTACGGTATGTATATAGTATGTGTATAGATTATGTGTATACAGTATGTGTATAGTATGTGTGTATACAGTATGTGTACAGTCTATGTATAGTATGTGTGTATACGGTATGTGTACTGTATGTGAATACAGTATGTGTACAGTATGTGTGTATATGGTATGTGTACAGTATGTGTATAGTATGTGTGTATACGGTATGTATACAGTATGTGCATAGTATGTGTGTATACAGTATGTGTATATTATGTGTGTATACGGTATGTGTACAGTATGTATATAGTATGTGTGTATACGGTATGTGTACTGTATGTGTATACAGTATGTGTATAGTATGTCTCCTGCACCACGTGCGACTATGTTAACCAGTCGGCTAACGGGTCCGACCCGTTAGCCAAGGGCTAGCGGGTCGGACCCGTTAGCCAAGGGCTAGCGAGTCCGACCCGTTAGCCAAGGGCTGGCGAGTCCGACCCGTTAGCCAAGGGCTAGCGAGTCCACTCAGCCGTGTGTGCACGAGCCTCCGTGCACATGTGTGTGCTTGTATGAACTCATACTTGTGTTTTAAGAGTGAGACAAAGACAGTAAGATTACCAAAACGACTTCCACATGCCTCCGCAGTCTCTGAACGCACACTGACACACAACAAACCGCACTGCCAAGCGTGTCCACTTAGTTGTGCATGTGTGTGTAGTTGTATGTGTGCACGCCGGCCAGTGCCAGCACGTTTTTCCTTTTTTTGTGTGATGTGGACGAATGCATGCCAAAGCAAGTGGGCGTGAATGTCAGCTGCTGTGTGTGTGTGTGTGTGTGTGTGTGTCTGCATTAAGGACGAGGATGGAGTGCTCTGACAGATGTGTACTAGCAGACAGATGAGTACTAGCAGACAGATGAGTACTATCAGACAGATGAGTACTAACAGACAGATGAGTACTAGCAGACATATGAGTACTAGCAGAGAGATGAGTACTAGCAGACAGATGAGTACTAGCAGACAGATGAGTACTAGCAGACATGAGTACTAGCAGACAGATGAGTACTAGCAGACAGATGAGTACTAACAGACATGAGTACTAGCAGACAGATGAGTACTAGCAGACATGAGTACTATCAGACATGAGTACTAGCAGACAGATGAGTACTAGCAGACAGATGAGTACTAGCAGACATATGAGTACTAGCAGACAGATGAGTACTAACAGACAGATGAGTACTAGCAGACAGATGAGTACTAGCAGACAGATGAGTACTAACAGACAGATGAGTACTAACAGACATGAGTACTAGCAGACAGATGAGTACTAACAGACAGATGAGTACTAGCAGACATATGAGTACTAGCAGAGAGATGAGTACTAGCAGACAGATGAGTACTAGCAGACAGATGAGTACTAACAGACAGATGAGTACTAGCAGACAGATGAGTACTAACAGACATATAAGTACTAGCAGAGAGATGAGTACTAGCAGACAGATGAGTACTAGCAGACAGATGAGTACTAGCAGACAGATGAGTACTAACAGACAGATAAGTACTAGCAGAGAGATGAGTACTAGCAGACAGATGAGTACTAACAGACATGAGTACTAGCAGACAGATGAGTACTAACAGACATGAGTACTAGCAGACAGATGAGTACTAGCAGAGAGATGAGTACTATCAGACAGATGAGTACTAGCAGACAGATGAGTACTAGCAGACAGATGAGTACTAACAGACATGAGTACTAGCAGACAGATGAGTACTAGCAGACAGATGAGTACTAGCAGACAGATGAGTACTAACAGACATGAGTACTAGCAGACAGATGAGTACTAACAGACATGAGTACTAGCAGACAGATGAGTACTAGCAGACAGATGAGTACTAACAGACATGAGTACTAACAGACAGATAAGTACTAGCAGACAGATGAGTACTAGCAGACAGATGAGTACTAACAGACATGAGTACTAGCAGACAGATGAGTACTAACAGACATGAGTACTAGCAGACAGATGAGTACTAGCAGACATGAGTACTATCAGACAGATGAGTACTAGCAGACATGAGTACTAGCAGAGAGATGAGTACTAGCAGACATGAGTACTATCAGACAGATGAGTACTAGCAGACATGAGTACTAGCAGAGAGATGAGTACTATCAGACAGATGAGTACTAGCAGACAGATGAGTACTAGCAGACAGATGAGTACTAACAGACAGATAAGTACTAGCAGACAGATGAGTACTAGCAGACAGATGAGTACTAGCAGACAGACGTGTATCGCCATCATCATCAAGTGTTATTATCAAGCATTGGTATTGATGAGCTGTCTGTATCAGTGCCGACTGCAATTAATTCCTAAAGAATCCCAACTCTAATTTTAATGTTTACATGCCAGTGCACAAGTTGTGTATAAATACATTATATTATATTATATTATATCTTCCCCGTGCGTGACTGACAGGCGCTGTACAAGTTGTGTATAAGTACATTATATTATATCTTCCCCGTGCGTGACTGACAGGAGCTGTATGTGAGGCAGCCCTCCTTGTGCAATGGCGGTCATATAAAAACACAGCAGCTATGCACGATGTGAAGCAAACTTGTCAATATGCTCCATGTTGTCACGCTGCGTCCCCTCCTAATGGACTGGCTGGCACCTCTGCCACAGTGGCCACAGTGGCCACTGTGGCCACTGTGGCCACTGTGGCCACAGTGGCCACAGTGGCCACAGTGGCCACAGTGGCCACTGTGGCCACTGTGGCCACTGTGGCAGAGGTGCCAGCCAGCCAGCTTGTCATCTGAACCAAATCCTCAACTCAAGAGTAGGGCGCACCCCCTAGTCTGTGTGCTCCTGTCTGCCTCAACTTTCCATCCCTCCAAAACTCCTCCACTCTCACACACACACACACACACACACACACACACACACACACACACGCACACACACACACACACACACACGCACACACTGCTCGACAGTCATTTTCATCAAGGCGTAGCTGTGCTCACAATGCTTCTATGTGTTGCAGTAATGTGTGCTCACAATACTTCTATGTGTTGCAGTAATGTGTGCTCACAGTACTTCTATTTGTTGCAGTAATGTGTGCTCACAGTACTTCTATGTGTTGCAGTAATGTGTGCTCACAGTACTTCTATGTGTTGCAGTAATGTGTGCTCACAGTACTTCTTTGTGTTGCAGTAATGTGTGCTCACAGTACTTCTATGTGTTGCAGTAATGTGTGCTCACAGTACTTCTATGTGTTGCAGTAATGTGTGCTCACAGTACTTCTATGTGTTGCAGTAATGTGTGCTCACAGTACTTCTTTGTGTTGCAGTAATGTGTGCTCACAGTACTTCTATGTGTTGCAGTAATGTGTGCTCACAGTACTTCCATGTGTTGCAGTAATGTGTGCTCACAGTACTTCTTTGTGTTGCAGTAATGTGTGCTCACAGTACTTCTATGTGTTGCAGTAATGTGTGCTCACAGTACTTCTATGTGTTGCAGTAATGTGTGCTCACAGTACTTCTATGTGTTGCAGTAATGTGTGCTCACAGTACTTCTATGTGTTGCAGTAATGTGTGCTCACAGTACTTCTATGTGTTGCAGTAATGTGTGCTCACAGTACTTCTGTGTTGCAGTAATGTGTGCTCACAGTACTTCTATGTGTTGCAGTAATGTGTGCTCACAGTACTTCTATGTGTTGCAGTAATGTGTGCTCACAGTACTTCTATGTGTTGCAGTAATGTGTGCTCACAGTACTTCTATGTGTTGCAGTAATGTGTGCTCTCAGTACTTCTATGTGTTGCAGTAATGTGTGCTCTCAGTACTTCTATGTGTTGCAGTAATGTGTGCTCTCAGTACTTCTATGTGTTGCAGTAATGTGTGCTCTCAGTACTTCTATGTGTTGCAGTAATGTGTGCTCACAGTACTTCTATGTGTTGCAGTAATGCAGTACTGTGTGCTTCGAAGCACCGGATACGTTTGTGTTTGTTTCAAATTGCTCTGCTGTTGAGGTTCACATCTTTTTTAATTTACCCCTCCCCCCCCCATCTCTTCATCTTCAAAATATCTTTATGGGACTTAATTGCGTTAATCTTGTCCTTCCCTTTCTTCTATCTCTCTACTATTCCCTCCCCCTCATCTTTTCCTTCTTCAGTTAGATTTGTCCTCTCCCGTATCATATCTCTGGCCCTCCCCTCTTCCTTATCCCTCACTTCTCATCTGCTCAAAAGGGAGGACAAGTCATTACCTTGTCGAAGACCATTCCACTCCTCCACATTCTCTCTGAACTCCTAAATTCTCCTCTTTGTTCTGTCAAACTTGCTCTAACCCCGATATTGCCTTGTCCTGCCTTCCTCTTCTCCTCTCCTCGCCTCTCCTCTCTCCAGTTCTCCTCTCCTCAGCCTATCTCATCTCACTTCCTTGCCTTGCTTTATCCTGTCCTTTACATACAGGGCTGGATGTGAACTGTCCCTCCATTTATCTCATGGGGGGGGGGGGTGGAGAGCTAGAGAGAGATGGAGAGATGAAAACTGTAATATAAGAAACATAAGGAGTGAGAGGGGTAAGGGAACTGAGGTAAAGTGTCCCACCCTTCAGCTTGGCCTGACTAGGACACACCAAGCATTTAATAAAGCTTTGGGGAATATCGCCTCTTTTCTTTTGTGGAAAGCCCTTATGTCAGAGGGCTGCACACACACGCACACGCTTACACCCATCCATCCACCCACCATACATGCGCACCAACACACACACACACACACACACACACACACGCACACACACATATACATGCGCACACACATACACACACACACACACACACACACGCACACACACACACGCATACACACATATACATGCGCACCAACACACACACGCACACACACACACACACGCATACACACATATACATGCGCACACACATACACACACACATACGCACCTTCACAGACACACCGTGCACGCACAAAATTAGTGAAAAAAAATGTTAGGCGTTTGTTTCAATTCAGCTGGTTTAATCTCTTCCATATGGGCCTGAGGATAATGCATCTGCTAAGGCTATTAGGAGCTATGAGCCCTTTGGCTACACGCCTGACCAGATGCACCTCCAGTTTACCAGCTGCTGGAACTACCGCCATAGCCACCAAGTAACAAAACATCATCACAAAATAACACTGCTGAAACTACCACCATAGCCACCAAGTCACAAAACATCATCACAAAATAACACTGCTGAAACTACCACCATAGCCACCAAGTCACAAAACATCATCACAAAATAAAACTGCTGAAACTACCACCATAGCCACCAAGTAACAAAACATCATCACAAAATAAAACTGCTGAAACTACCACCATAGCCACCAAGTAACAACACATCATCACAAAATAAAACTGCTGAAACTACCAGCATAGCCACCAAGTCACAAAACATCATGCAGGATAAAACTGCTGAAACTACCAACATAGCCACTAAGTAACAAAACATCATCACAAAATAAAACTGCTGAAACTACCACCATAGCCACTAAGTAACAAAACATCATCACAAAATAAAACTGCTGAAACTACCACCATAGCCACTAAGCAACAACACATCATCACAACATAAAACTGCTGAAACTACCACCATAGCCACTAAGTAACAACACATCATCACAACATAAAACTGCTGAAACTACCACCATAGCCACTAAGTAACAACACATCATCACAACATAAAACTGATGAAACTACCACCATAGCCACTAAGTAACAAAATATCATTACAAAATAAAACTGCTGAAACTACCACCATAGCCACCAAGTAACAAAACATCATCACAAAATAAAACTGCTGAAACTACCACCATAGTCACCAAGTAACAAAACATCATCACAACATAAAACTGCTGAAACTACCACCATAGCCACTAACTAACAAAACATCATCACAAAATAAAACTGCTGAAACTACCAGCATAGCCACCAAGTAACAACACATCATCACAACATAAAACTGCTGAAACTACCACCATAGCCACCAAGTAACAACACATCATCACAAAATAAAACTGCTGAAACTACCACCATAGCCACCAAGTCACAAAACATCATCACAAAATAAAACTGCTGAAACTACCACCATAGCCACCAAGTAACAAAACATCATCACAAAATAAAACTGCTGAAACTACCACCATAGCCACCAAGTAACAACACATCATCACAAAATAAAACTGCTGAAACTACCACCACAGCCACCAAGTAACAACACATCATCACAAAATAAAACTGCTGAAACTACCACCATAGCCACTAAGTAACAACACATCATCACAACATAAAACTGCTGAAACTACCACCATAGCCACTAAGTGACAAAACATCATGACAACATAAAACTGCTGAAACTACCACCATAGCCACCAAGTAACAAAAACATCATCACAAAATAAAACTGCTGAAACTACCGCCATAGCCACTAAGTAACAAAACATCATCACAAAATAAAACTGCTGAAACTACCACCATAGCCACCAAGTAACAACACATCATCACAAAATAAAACTGCTGAAACTACCACCATAGCCACCAAGTAACAAAACATCATCACAACATAAAACTGATGAAGATACCACCATAGCCACTAAGTAACAAAACATCATCACAACATAAAACTGCTGAAACTACCACCATAGCCACCCAGTAACAAAATATCATGACAACATAAAACTGCTGAAACTACCACCATAGCCACCAAGTAACAAAAACATCATCACAAAATAAAACTGCTGAAACTACCGCCATAGCCACTAAGTAACAAAACATCATCACAAAATAAAACTGCTGAAACTACCACCATAGCCACCAAGTAACAACACATCATCACAAAATAAAACTGCTGAAACTACCACCATAGCCACCAAGTAACAAAACATAATGACAACATAAAACTGATGAAGATACCACCATAGCCACTAAGTAACAAAACATCATCACAACATAAAACTGCTGAAACTACCACCATAGCCACCCAGTAACAAAATATCATCACAAAAAAAAAACTGCTGAAACTACCACCATAGCCACTAAGTAACAAAACATCATCACAAAATAAAACTGCTGAAGATACCACCATAGCCACCAAGTAACAAAACATCATCACAAAATAAAACTGCTGAAACTACCACCATAGCCACTAAGTGACAACACATCATCACAAAATAAAACTGCTGAAACTACCACCATAGCCACCAAGTAACAAAACATCATCACAACATAAAACTGATGAAGATACCACCATAGCCACTAAGTAACAAAACATCATCACAACATAAAACTGCTGAAACTACCACCATAGCCACTAAGTAACAAAACATCATCACAAAATAAAACTGCTGAAACTACCACCATAGCCACTAAGTAACAACATATCATCACAACATAAAACTGCTGAAACTACCACCATAGCCACTAAGTAACAACACATCATCACAACATAAAACTGCTGAAACTACCACCATAGCCACTAAGTGACAAAACATCATGACAACATAAAACTGCTGAAACTACCACCATAGCCACCAAGTAACAAAAACATCATCACAAAATAAAACTGCTGAAACTACCGCCATAGCCACTAAGTAACAAAACATCATCACAAAATAAAACTGCTGAAACTACCACCATAGCCACCAAGTAACAACACATCATCACAAAATAAAACTGCTGAAACTACCACCATAGCCACCAAGTAACAAAACATCATCACAACATAAAACTGATGAAGATACCACCATAGCCACTAAGTAACAAAACATCATCACAACATAAAACTGCTGAAACTACCACCATAGCCACTAAGTAACAAAACATCATCACAAAATAAAACTGCTGAAACTACCACCATAGCCACCCAGTAACAAAATATCATGACAACATAAAACTGCTGAAACTACCACCATAGCCACCAAGTAACAAAAACATCATCACAAAATAAAACTGCTGAAACTACCGCCATAGCCACTAAGTAACAAAACATCATCACAAAATAAAACTGCTGAAACTACCACCATAGCCACCAAGTAACAACACATCATCACAAAATAAAACTGCTGAAACTACCACCATAGCCACCAAGTAACAAAACATAATGACAACATAAAACTAATGAAGATACCACCATAGCCACTAAGTAACAAAACATCATCACAACATAAAACTGCTGAAACTACCACCATAGCCACCCAGTAACAAAATATCATCACAAAAAAAAACTGCTGAAACTACCACCATAGCCACTAAGTAACAAAACATCATCACAAAATAAAACTGCTGAAGATACCACCATAGCCACCAAGTAACAAAACATCATCACAAAATAAAACTGCTGAAACTACCACCATAGCCACTAAGTGACAACACATCATCACAAAATAAAACTGCTGAAACTACCACCATAGCCACCAAGTAACAAAACATCATCACAACATAAAACTGATGAAGATACCACCATAGCCACCAAGTCACAAAACATCATCACAACATAAAACTGCTGAAACTACCACCATAGCCACTAAGTAACAAAACATCATCACAAAATAAAACTGCTGAAACTACCACCATAGCCACTAAGTAACAACACATCATCACAACATAAAACTGCTGAAACTACCACCATAGCCACTAAGTAACAACACATCATCACAACATAAAACTGCTGAAACTACCACCATAGCCACTAAGTGACAAAACATCATGACAACATAAAACTGCTGAAACTACCACCATAGCCACCAAGTAACAAAAACATCATCACAAAATAAAACTGCTGAAACTACCGCCATAGCCACTAAGTAACAAAACATCATCACAAAATAAAACTGCTGAAACTACCACCATAGCCACCAAGTAACAACACATCATCACAAAATAAAGCTGCTGAAACTACCACCATAGCCACCAAGTAACAAAACATCATCACAACATAAAACTGATGAAGATACCACCATAGCCACTAAGTAACAAAACATCATCACAACATAAAACTGCTGAAACTACCACCATAGCCACTAAGTAACAAAACATCATCACAAAATAAAACTGCTGAAACTACCACCATAGCCACTAAGTAACAACACATCATCACAACATAAAACTGCTGAAACTACCACCATAGCCACTAAGTAACAACACATCATCACAACATAAAACTGCTGAAACTACCACCATAGCCACTAAGTGACAAAACATCATGACAACATAAAACTGCTGAAACTACCACCATAGCCACCAAGTAACAAAAACATCATCACAAAATAAAACTGCTGAAACTACCGCCATAGCCACTAAGTAACAAAACATCATCACAAAATAAAACTGCTGAAACTACCACCATAGCCACCAAGTAACAACATATCATCACAAAATAAAACTGCTGAAACTACCACCATAGCCACCAAGTAACAAAACATAATGACAACATAAAACTGATGAAGATACCACCATAGCCACTAAGTAACAAAACATCATCACAACATAAAACTGCTGAAACTACCACCATAGCCACCCAGTAACAAAATATCATCACAAAAAAAAACTGCTGAAACTACCACCATAGCCACTAAGTGACAACACATCATCACAAAATAAAACTGCTGAAACTACCACCATAGCCACCAAGTAACAAAACATCATCACAACATAAAACTGATGAAGATACCACCATAGCCACTAAGTAACAAAACATCATCACAACATAAAACTGCTGAAACTACCACCATAACCACTAAGTAACAAAACATCATCACAAAATAAAACTGCTGAAACTACCACCATAGCCACTAAGTAACAACACATCATCACAACATAAAACTGCTGAAACTACCACCATAGCCACTAAGTAACAACACATCATCACAACATAAAACTGCTGAAACTACCACCATAGCCACTAAGTAACAAAACATCATTACAAAATAAAACTGCTGAAACTACCGCCATAGCCACCAAGTAACAAAACATAATGACAACATAAAACTGATGAAGATACCACCATAGCCACTAAGTAACAAAACATCATCACAACATAAAACTGCTGAAACTACCACCATAGCCACCCAGTAACAAAATATCATCACAAAAAAAACTGCTGAAACTACCACCATAGCCACTAAGTGACAACACATCATCACAAAATAAAACTGCTGAAATTACCACCATAGCCACCAAGTAACAAAACATCATCACAACATAAAACTGATGAAGATACCACCATAGCCACTAAGTAACAAAACATCATCACAACATAAAACTGCTGAAACTACCACCATAGCCACTAAGTAACAAAACATCATCACAAAATAAAACTGCTGAAACTACCACCATAGCCACTAAGTAACAGCACATCATCACAATATAAAACTGCTGAAACTACCACCATAGCCACTAAGTAACAACACATCATCACAACATAAAACTGCTGAAACTACCACCATAGCCACTAAGTAACAAAACATCATTACAAAATAAAACTGCTGAAACTACCGCCATAGCCACCAAGTAACAAAACATCATCACAAAATAAAACTGCTGAAACTACCAGCATAGCCACCAAGTAACACCACATCATCACAAAATAAAACTGCTGAAACTACCACCATAGCCACCAAGTAACAACACATCATCACAAAATAAAACTGCTGAAACTACCACCATAGCCACCAAGTAACAACACATCATCACAAAATAAAACTGCTGAAACTACCACCATAGCCACCAAGTCACAAAACATCATCACAATATAAAACTGCTGAAACTACCACCATAGCCACCAAGTAACAAAACATCATCACAACATAAAACTGCTGAAACTACCACCATAGCCACTAAGTAACAACACATCATCACAACATGAAACTGCTGAAACTACCAGCATAGCCACCAAGTCACAAAACATCATCACAAAATAAAACTGCTGAAACTACCACCATAGCCACTAAGTAACAAAACATCATCACAAAATAAAACTGCTGAAACTACCACCATAGCCACTAAGTAACAAAACATCATCACAACATAAAACTGCTGAAACTACCACCATAGCCACTAAGTAACAAAACATCATCACAACATAAAACTGCTGAAACTACCACCATAGCCACTAAGTAACAAAACATCATCACAAAATAAAACTGCTGAAACTACCACCATAGCCACTAAGTAACAACACATCATCACAACATAAAACTGCTGAAACTACCACCATAGCCACTAAGTGACAAAACATCATGACAACATAAAACTGCTGAAACTACCACCATAGCCACCAAGTAACAAAAACATCATCACAAAATAAAACTGCTGAAACTACCGCCATAGCCACTAAGTAACAAAACATCATCACAAAATAAAACTGCTGAAACTACCACCATAGCCACCAAGTAACAACACATCATCACAAAATAAAACTGCTGAAACTACCACCATAGCCACCAAGTAACAAAACATAATGACAACATAAAACTGATGAAGATACCACCATAGCCACTAAGTAACAAAACATCATCACAACATAAAACTGCTGAAACTACCACCATAGCCACCCAGTAACAAAATATCATCACGAAATAAAACTGCTGAAACTACCACCATAGCCACTAAGTAACAAAACATCATCACAAAATAAAACTGCTGAAGATACCACCATAGCCACCAAGTAACAAAACATCATGACAACATAAAACTGATGAAGATACCACCATAGCCACTAAGTAACAAAACATCATCACAACATAAAACTGCTGAAACTACCACCATAGCCACTAAGTAACAAAACATCATCACAAAATAAAACTGCGGAAACTACCACCATAGCCACTAAGTAACACCACATCATCACAAAATAAAACTGCTGAAACTACCACCATAGTCACCAAGTAACAACACATCATGACAATATAAAACTGCTTGAAACTACCACCATAGTCACCAAGTAACAACACATCATGACAATATAAAACTGCTGAAACTACCACCATAGCCACCAAGTAACAAAACATCATCACAAAATAAAACTGCTGAAACTACCACCATAGTCACCAAGTAACAACACATCATCACAAAATAAAACTGCTGAAACTACCACCATAGTCACCAAGTAACAACACATCATGACAATATAAAACTGCTGAAACTACCACCATAGCCACCAAATAACAAAACATCATCACAAAATAAAACTGCTGAAGATACCACCAGAGCCACCAAGTAACAAAACATCATCACAAAATAAAACTGCTGAAACTACCACCATAGTCACCAAGTAACAACACATCATGACAATATAAAACTGCTGAAACTACCACCATAGCCACCAAGTAACAACACATCATGACAATATAAAACTGCTGAAACTACCACCATAGCCACTAAGTAACAACAGGAAACATCATCACAACATAAAACTGATGAAGATACCACCATAGCCACCAAGTAACAACACATCATGACAATATAAAACTGCTGAAACTACCACCATAGCCACTAAGTAACAACAGGAAACATCATCACAAAATAAAACTGCTGAAACTACCACCATAGTCACCAAGTAACAACACATCATGACAATATAAAACTGCTGAAACTACCACCATAGCCACTAAGTAACAACACATCATCACAAATATAACTGCTGAAACTACCACCATAGCCACTAAGTAACAAAATGAAACATCATCACAACATAAAACTGCTGAAACTACCACCATTGCCACTAAGTAACAACAGGAAACATCATCACAACATAAAACTGCTGAAACTACCACCATTGCCACTAAGTAACAAAACATCATCACAACATAACACTGCCTGAAACTACAACCATTGCCACTAAGTAACAACAGGAAACATCATCACAAAATAAAACTGCTGAAACTACCACCATAGCCACCAAGTAACAAAACATCATCACAACATAAAACTGCTGAAACTACCACCATAGCCACTAAGTAACAAAACATCATCACAACATAACACTGCTGAAACTACCACCATAGCCACTAAGTAACAACACATCATGACAACATAAAACTGCTGAAACTACCACCATAGCCACCAAGTAACAAAACATCATCACAACATAACACTGCTGAAACTACCACCATAGCCACCAAGTAACAACACATCATGACAATATAAAACTGCTGAAACTACCACCATAGCCACTAAGTAACAGCACATCATCACAAATAAAACTGCTGAAACTACCACCATAGCCACTAAGTAACAAAATGAAACATCATCACAACATAAAACTGCTGAAACTACCACCATTACCACTAAGTAACAACAGGAAACATCATCACAACATAAAACTGCTGAAACTACCACCATTGCCACCAAGTAACAAAACATCATCACAACATAACACTGCTGAAACTACCAACATTGCCACTAAGTAACAACAGGAAACATCATCACAAAATAAAACTGCTGAAACTACCACCATAGCCACCAAGTAACAAAACATCATCACAACATAAAACTGCTGAAACTACCACCATAGCCACTAAGTAACAAAACATCATCACAACATAACACTGCTGAAACTACCACCATAGCCACTAAGTAACAACACATCATGACAACATAAAACTGCTGAAACTACCACCATAGCCACTAAGTAACAACACATCATCACAAATAAAACTGCTGAAACTACCACCATAGCCACTAAGTAACAACACATCATGACAACATAACACTGCTGAAACTACCACCATAGCCACTAAGTAACAAAACATCATCACAAAATAACACTGCTGAAACTACCACCATAGCCACTAAGTAACAAAACATCATCACAACATAACACTGCTGAAACTACCACCATAGCCACCAAGTAACAAAACATCATCACAACATAACACTGCTGAAACTACCACCATAGCCACCAAGTAACAAAACATCATCACAACATAACACTGCTGAAACTACCAGCATAGCCACTAAGTAACAAAACATCATCACAACATAACACTGCTGAAACTACCACACATAGCCACCAAGTCACAAAACATCACCACAACATAACACTGCTGAAACTACCACCATAGCCACTAAGTAACAACAGGAAACATCATCACAACATAACACTGCTGAAACTACCACCATAGCCACCAAGTAACAAAACATCATCACAACATAACACTGCTGAAAACTACCACCATAGCCACTAAGTAACAAAACATCATCACAACATAAAACTGCTGAAACTACCACCATAGCCACCAAGTAACAAAACATCATCACAACATAACACTGCTGAAACTACCACCATAGCCACCAAGTAACAAAACATCATCACAACATAAAACTGCTGAAACTACCACCATTGCCACTAAGTAGCCAAAACATCATCACAACATAACACTGCTGAAACTACCACCATAGCCACTAAGTAACAAAACATCATCACAACATAACATTGCTGAAACTACCGCCATAGACCACTAAGTAACAAAACATCATCACAACATAACACTGCTGAAACTACCACCATAGCCACTAAGTAACAAAAGATCATCACAACATAAAACTGCTGAAACTACCACCATAGCCACCAAGTAACAAAACATCATCACAACATAAAACTGCTGAAACTACCACCATAGCCACCAAGTAACAAAACATCATCACAACATAAAACTGCTGAAACTACCACCATAGCCACCAAGTAACAAAACATCATCACAACATAACACTGCTGAAACTACCACCATAGCCATTTGTAACAACAGGAAACATCATCACAACATAAAACTGCTGAAACTACCACCATAGCCACTAAGTAACAAAACATCATCACAACATAAAACTGCTGAAACTACCACCATAGCCACTAAGTAACAAAACATCATCACAACATAACACTGCTGGAACTACCACCATAGCACACTAAGTAACAAAACATCATCACAACATAACACTGCTGAAACTACCACCATAGCCACCAAGTAACAAAACATCATGACAACATAACACTGCTGGAACTACCACCATAGCCACTAAGTAACAACACACATCATCACAACATAACACTGCTGAAACTACCACCATAGCCACTAAGTAACAACAGGAAACATCATGACAACATAACACTGCTGAAACTACCACCATAGCCACTAAGTAACAACAGGAAACATCATGACAACATAACACTGCTGAAACTACCACCATAGCCACTAAGTAACAACAGGAAACATCACCACAGCGGTGGCCTGGCCAACATCAATACCTTGCAGTCTTACTGATCTGTGCAGCGCTTGCAGCCTGTGGCACGCGGGCACACGGTCGACTTTACAGACAGAAAAACAACAGAGGCTGGAAAAAATAGCCCAAGGTGCGAAATCACTACAGTAACAGACGACCCAGTTTAAAATCCAGCCACATGCGGTGCAAACACAAAGACAGACACACACAGGGAACGACATGGTGGATCTGTACACGCACGCTGTACACCATGATGTGAGAAGAAA
Source organism: Lampris incognitus (assembly GCF_029633865.1). Classification (NCBI taxonomy): domain Eukaryota; kingdom Metazoa; phylum Chordata; class Actinopteri; order Lampriformes; family Lampridae; genus Lampris; species Lampris incognitus. The sequence goes on from NW_026611271.1 coordinate 56,104, forward strand.
CGCACAAAGTGTATCAACACACGAGGATGTTTCCTGTCAATTCCTCCACACACACACACACACACACACACACACACACACACACACA
>NW_026611272.1:0-12500 GCF_029633865.1 Lampris incognitus
TTAAACCCCACTGATCCTAGCGCCCTATTAAATCTCACAGCTTGCCTCACTGACATTAAATCCTGGATGTCCAAAAATGTTCTTAAATTTAATGATGATAAGTCCGAGGTCATTCTGTTCAATCCCCCAAATTCCGTCAGCCCATTTGGTACTAATCTTGGTGGTCAGTCAGGTAGTCTTAAGCAGTCTGCTGTGAATCTTGGGTTAATATTTGATGCCAAACTCATCAAATGAAACAAGTTGTTCAGTCATACTTTCTCCAGCTCAAGCTAGTCTCCAAAATTAGGTCATTTTTATCAATTGCTGATCTGCAAAAATTGTACATTCCCTTATCTAGTATTCTCTGATTGACTATTGCAACACACTTTATTCTGGCATCAGCAAGGGCTCCCTCCACTGTCAGCAGTTGGTACAGAATGCAGCAGCGCAGCTCATTACCGCGACAGAGGCATTACCATATCACTCCTGTGCTGGCCTCCCTACACTGGCTCCCTGTTATATTTCGAATTGATTTTAAAATGTTACTGCTCACTTTTAAGGCTTTAAACGGTCTTGCTCCTACATACATTTCTGATTTATTGACCTGGTATACGCCCTCTCGACCATTAAGATCCGCAGATGGGGCCCTGCTGGTTATTCTTAGGTCTTGGTTTGTCACAAAAGGTGATCAGGCCTTTGTTGTTCGAGCTCCCACACTATGGACCTCTCTTCCTATGGAACTAAGACGAAGCAAGGTTTAGCTTCTTTTAAATCTCGTCTTAAAACTTTTCGTTTTGTGAAAGCTTTTTACAAATGTTTGATATTTGTTTTTATTTATTCGTACTGTTTTTTATTTTTGCTCTTATTCTTGCCTCGTCTAGTTTTATTTCTTGGTAAAGCACTTTGTAACATTGTTTTAGAGAGGTGCTATATGAGTTGTTGTTGTTGTTATTATTACCTTTATTATACGGCGGATTTTGCAAGACTACGATTGAAAAGCGGCTGTTTTGACATCGGTTCTGCGAACAGCTGATGACGTCATACAAAACTGTTTGCGCGTGCAGTGGGGAAACTCCAGCTGGGCCGTCCGACTAAGTTCCCTCACCCCTGGAAAAGCACATGTGTAGGGCCTTGCCCTGCTGTTGCAGTGCAGCCAAACACAGGACGAGAACTTTACCCAGCTAACAGAGAACAGGCCAGAAACGACACTGGGAAACAGAGACGACCTGACAAACACACAAGCACTGGGGTTCAATAGGCCGCTAACGATACTGCTGATGGGAGACGGGGGTGCAGGGGAGTAATACGTTGTCAGTGGGAGAGAAAACAGGAGGGAGCGTCAGAGGGAGTTCAGGACATGCTGGACAACAGTCATACTGGGAGACAGAAAAGGGAGAACAATTCAGGAACGACAGGCAGCAAATATGTGACCTTGTGTTGCCATGGTGGGGTTGGAGGTCATGGTGGTTTGCATCTCCATCAATCAGATTGCTGATCTGAAAAGGAAGCTGTAAATAACCAGCTTCTCTTCCTGGAACAGTGTTTTATTGTCTATCTAGTGTGTGTGTGAGTGTGTGAGTGTGAGTGTGAGTGTGTGTGTGTGTGTGAGAGAGAGAGAGAGAGAGAGAGAGAGAGAGAGAGAGAGAGAGAGAGAGAGAGAGAGAGAGAGAGAGAGAGAGAGAGAGAGAGAGAGAGAGAGAGAGAGAGAGAGAAAGAGAGAGAGAGAGAGAGAGAGAGAGGCAGGGAGAGAGAGAGAGAGAGAGAGAGAGAGAGAGAGAGAGAGAGAGAGAGAGAGAGAGAGAGAGAGAGAGAGAGAGAGAGAGAGAGAGAGAGAGGCAGGGAGAGACAGGCAGGGAGAGACAGGCAGGGAGAGACAGGCAGGGAGAGACAGGCAGGCAGGGAGAGACAGGCAGGCAGGGAGAGACAGGCAGGGAGAGACAGGCAGAGAGAGACAGGCAGGCAGGGAGAGACAGGCAGGCAGGGAGAGACAGGCAGGCAGGGAGAGACAGGCAGGCAGGGAGAGACAGGCAGAGAGAGACAGGCAGGGAGAGACAGGCAGAGAGAGACAGGCAGAGAGAGACAGGCAGGGAGAGACAGGCAGGGAGAGACAGGCAGGCAGGGAGAGACAGGCAGGCAGGGAGAGACAGGCAGAGAGAGACAGGCAGAGAGATCTATAGCTCCATCGACCTTCGAAACCAGAGACCACCCAGGGAATTGAACAAAATCTCCGGCCCGTGTCTCTCCGTCTCGCTCCAGACTTTCTCTTTTGTCTCTTTGCTTCAAAACAAAAATCAAATACATGTAGTTTCCTGATCGTGAGTTTTCCTCCTCTTTTCTCCGTTATATCACCTTCTCAGATGCCTGCAATTTTCTCCTCTTCCTCATCTCATTCCTCATCACCACTAATCAATAAATAGACCAGCATCTTCTCCGTGCGCGGAGTTTGCGGGGGTCGGGGGAGCACTGCCCCCCCTGGTGGATGAAATGGGTAATTGCATTGTTTCAAAAAAGAGTGGAATAATTACGTTTGGCATGACCAGATATTTTATCAATATTGTGAATAACACAAAACAACTAAATGGTACTAGGTAATACATCTGAGTTCATATACTGCTTTACTAAAAAAAAAGTTCACCAGGGTGAAAAGTTTCAAGTTGTTCATATCAAGTTACGTCCACAATTCCGTCCGTCCTCATAATTGTGGACGTAACTTGATGTGTGCACCTTGAAACGTTCCACCTGTGCGCTGGCAGGTGCAGGTGGAGGTGTGTGGACAGTTGTGTGCATGTGGTTGGCATTTATCCATGGTACGTCTTGCAGGCATCAAGAAAAATATGCCATGCCAGTAGCACACGCCAACAATCAGGAAACTGGTATGACCGCTGCAGTAGAAACCGGAAGTCAGTGGACTATGCACAGAGTCGACTGATGCTTTTTCTAACGTCCATATGACCATCGATCCCCCACCCTGAATTGCTTACGTCATATGGAGACGTTAAAGATGGTGAGAAGCATGTGACATAGACGACATAACGTGGCGTCCGGGCGAGTAGAAAGACGACACGCAATTAAGACACTAATTCTCTGGGTGAACACCTCCATCACCGTCCTCTACAGCTACACCCCTTTATATCCTTAATACATGTCAGGACACAGACAACAAATTCCCAGATATGAGTCTGAGATGGCAACATCCATACTGCAGAAGCACCTCATCTTAAATGTATTTGTAAAGCAAATATTTTACCACAAAGTGCGGGACATTTTTTACGAGTGAAACAGAACTGATTCTTCACGTGGACTTTTAAGTGGTCCCTCTCCAGTGACCTCACTCGGTTTCCCAACGAGTTGTTTTCCAGGAGACAACCAATGGCTCTGTGCCGCCTCTTGTCCACATCGAAAACAGTGTTTGCTGCTGTCGTTCCTTTGTGCTACACACTTCTGGCATGTTCCTTTAGTTTCTGGCTTGGCTGACTGTTTCATGTGTGTTGGAGTGGCACGAGTGTGTTGTGGTGCGACACTCAGTATAGGTGTGAGAGCTTTCTCTGGACTCTTGGTCAAAGATGAGACTCGTACTGTCAGCTCATCTATCCCAGTGCGATTAGCTTGGACTTCTGCCCGCATCTGAACAGCATTCTGTCTGTCCCTGTCCTGCTGCGCTGTACTGACACTGACTGCTTTTTGTTTGTGCGTCTGACCCAAACGGTTTTGTCTCTCTGTGTCCTCACTAACTGGCCGTGTTATCATCTCTAAGATGAAGTCATCAGCGACACTCATGTTTGAGATGTGTGGTTCGATATCTCGTCTGATGTGCGAGCATTTCTCGTTCATCCTCTGGTAAAGTGAATGGAGGAACACTCCCTGCACTAGTTTGCTGTCATACTGGAATCCTGCACTTTGTTTAGAAGCAAACAGTACACGTTGTTTCAACCCCATTAGCCTGCACATAAACTGCTGCGGGCTTTCTTTGTGGTGTTGTTTTACGTTGCGCAGTTCCTAGAACAATTCAGCACTGCTTTTATTTCTAAGGTGTGCCCTGAGAAAACGCTTCAGCTCAGCTACTGTCAGGTTATCTTTGGTAATGAGCATGTCTTTGAAGGTACCAGGCTTAATTTTCACGAGCATTGTTCTAGTGACTTCAGCCTCTGTGAACCTTTCAGCTAGCCCTTCATCAATTTGTTTACACATATTGATAAAACTCAAATCAGAATCTGAATCAGAAATTTGTCCACCATGAATTTTATATTCTCTACGCGGCAGCAATGCTGCGACATCTGTCAATTTGACCAACCCTGTTACCTGATTGACAGTCACTGGTGTTGGTGCTGTGTTACTCATCACTGGTGCTACTACCACTGGTTCAGTCTCTGACACCGAATCAGTGCCCTCTTCATCAGAAGCTTGAACGTATCCATCAGCTGTCTGGAGCGATTGCAGTTCATCAATGAGGTTGTGAAAGGCAAGCAGTCGAGCCAACCCTTGGTCCTCGAGATTCCTCAGTTGTTTACTTCTTAAAAAGTCAACAGTGAAGTCAAAGAGTTCCACGTCGGTTGATTCCACGCCTGACACATCTTCTTCCACCTCGTCTTGGCATGATACTGCAAGTTTGTAGAGTACGTCGTTGTTGGCAGAGCTGATCAGTTGATGAAGCTGTTGCTGGATGTCCCATCGCAATTCTCATAAAGCAGCCATCTCTGGTTACCTGACGTCTGTCGCTTAATTCATCGGCTCAGGAAACAGGAAATCAGGATCCCGCAGTTCTTGGATCATTAGCACTGGTCCATCAGGAGGCGCTAATCCCGGACGAGCCCCCAAATTTGTTACCTCCCGAACCTGCCGGTCAGGGGCAGCACGTTCTCAATCCTGCCTGTGCTGTGCTGTGTTAAAGAATAGAAGGCGCACATAGACGTTGGTAGAGGCTAGTTCCCATCGATGCAGAGAACGGAAATGGAGTAGAGAACGGTCAACTGAGCATGCGCGAAATGCCTCTACCATGCCTCCACACGCCCCGCGTAGCATCCAGGCGCTAGGATTCTAGGAGGACCCACCTCTACTCTGCGTCTGATTAGCTAACTTTAACCCTAACCTTAACCTACCCAAACAACGGAGGCGACGAGTACTTGCGCATGCTCAGTTGACCGTTCTCTGCATCGATGGGAACTAGCCTCTACCCATACATGTTGAGCTGGTGTTAACTTAACGGCAGGGGGATTTATTCTTCCCGTGTGTGCTGGAAATGCTATTCTATAACACCCAAGCGCAACGCGCCATCTAGCGGCCTGGAGGTGAAATAGCAGTGTAGTGAAATAGGGGGTTTCTGTTTTTCTCTCTACTCATTTCTGAGGCGAGCTGTTTTCAACCTTCTACATAATGCTGGGCATCTGGCTGGGGCTTTGTGCTTCTCTTTCCCACATCAGCGGCACCTGGAGTCCGCCAGGTGGGTTTGCTCAGGTCTGTCACTTCTCTTTTTAACATGCTGTCTCCCACCTCTCTTCGATGGTCACAGATGTGTTACCTTCTGCACGTTGAGTGCTGCCTGTTGCTCCTGCTGGGTTATCTGCTGTGCTCCGCCCTCAGCTTGCCTTATCATCTGCACTGCAGTGTCCAACATGAGGTCAGATATAAGCTGTAGTCCCCTAGAGAGCTCTTTGTTGCGGATCCCGACAACCAGTCCGTCTCTGATATATTCACTTGTGTTTCCCCAAAGTCACAGTTCTCACTCGGTTCATAGAGGGCTCTGATAACTGACTAGGCTATTTCCCCCGGCTTTTGCACTCACTGGTGAAAGCACGTTCTCGTGTGTATAATGTTTTTCATTGGTATGAAGTATTCATCAAATTTAGCCAGCACTGCTTCATAATCATCCTCTTTCTCCCCCCTTCCAAAACTGAACAATTTGAAAATGTTTTCGGCTTCGTAGTCCAGGCGTAGATAAGTGTGCTAACCTGAACCTTGCCATCTTCGCTCCCCAACTTAGCAGCCGGCCCGTACCGTGTGAATCTGTCTCCAGGTAGGTCAGTCTCCAGAGTCGAACCAGCCGAAGTTACCGATACAGCTCATTTGTACTACCAGAACGAGAGGCTTATGGACCCAACGACGCCACCGTAACACGTGCAGTACTCGACGTGCCGTCAACCCACTGTGATGCCTGACTTCCGCTCGTCACAACGTAGCTGCTTATTATAACTCTCTCTGATTGGTTACACGGTCTGTCCGTCTACTTGTCTTACCCAACAGCTTGACAGCAGCCAAAGTAGTCTATTGATTCTGATGGTTTTGTGTTTATTCTAATCATCAGTGCAGCGCTGGCAGGGATCACCTTGGTTTTACTGTGTGTTCTGAATGAATCACGTGTTGCCTGCTGCTGCTGCTGCTGATCTGCACCCCGGAATCACAAATCTGGCTCCCTGATTTTCCATCTGACTCTTGGAACAAGATGCACTCACTTTGTGTTACCAGCAGGGTAAAGGTCAGGTCAGCCGGCTCATTATGCTTTAGTGTGTTGTAGCTGTACTGGCCGTGTGGAACAGTCTCTCTCTCTCTCGCTCGCTCTACTGTGAACTGGTATCAGATCAGAGTGACCCTGTTTCATCTAGGTTATTCTGCTGTTCCACTGAGATAGAGCTATTGTAGAACCAATTACAGTGTCTCTCTCCCTCTCTCTCTCCCTCTCTCAATATTCAATATGTGCTTTATTGGCATGACATACATTTGTGTACATATTGCCAAAGCATGTAAAACAACAACACAATACAACAATGATTATAATAATAACAACAACATTGATTACAATAATAACAACAACAGTGATTATAATAATAACAGGAACAACAACAATGATTATGATATTAAATAACAATAGTAGCAATAGGTGCCGTCATCCACTATCTCTCAGGTTGTGGCAAGATAATATAAATCTTGCTGCAATGTTCGCCACTGGCCCCCCTCCCAGGACCACCCGCAGCTTACCTGCGTCGTCCATTTCCTGGTACTCTGGAATCACGTGTTCCAGTTCCTTGACAAAAGCCCGGCGCTGTTTTTCAAATCTGTCACATTTAAGGAGGAAGTGCACCTCTGTCTCCACCTCATCTGTCATGCACTGACCACATGATCGTTGCTCTTTTGGCAACCACGTCTTTTTGTGTCTCCCCTTTTCAATGGCGAGACTGTGGTCACTGAGCCTGTGTTTGGTGAGGATCTGTCGCTGCTTCCTGTCTCTGACAGTTAAGAGGTATTCTTCCAAATCATAGTTTGTTTTTAGGGCCCGATAGACTTCTAGTTTGTTTTGAGTTTTGATTTCAGCTTTCCAATGTTTCAGATAATTGTTCTTGCTTTGTTTTATAGCCTGATTTATCGTAAACTTTGTTTGGTGCAGTGCTGGCCTGAGGTTGGTTGGTCTTAGTATTTGTTACAAGGTTAGTGAGTCTCAGAGCCAGCTGCTTCAGGGGACTCTTTTCGGGGTTCAGTTCTTGGGTTTTCAGAGCTTTAAAGTGCAATGTATTTGTTGGGCTTGTATTTAAGTGCATCCAGAAATTTAGAGATCTTTTTTGTACATTTATTAATAATGGAAACCGGCCTAATTCTGCCCTACATGCGTTGTTTGGTGTTTTCCTTTGTATTTACAGAATCATTCTACAGAATTCAGCATGTAGGGTTTCTGCTGGATGCTTGTCCCATCTAGTATAGCTGGAAAGACTGAGTGGACCCCATACCTCACTTCCATATAGTGCAATGGGCAGAATTACACTATCAAACAGTTTGCACCAGATGGAGATTGGTATATCAATGTTAAAGAATTTATTTTTAATTGCATATAGAGCTCTGCGAGCTTTTTGTTTTAGGTTATTCACTGCCCTACTGAAACTCCCTGATGCTGTAATAATTAGACCCAGGTAAGTATACTGCATCGTATGCTCTAAGGTGATGCTACCTAGAGTCAACTGGTGTCTATTTTCCTGACATCTGGGCTTCTTCTGGAAGATCATTACTTTTGTCTTTTTTGGATTGATTGCCAGGGCCCAGTGCTGGCAATAGTCCTCAAGCAGGTCTAGTAGTTGTTGCAGCCCATCTGCGGTTGGTGACAACAAAACTAGATCATCTGCATAAAGCAAAAATTTCACGTCCATGTCATACAAGGGGAGACCTGGGGCTGCAGACTGTTCCAGCTGCACCGCCAGTTCATTAATATATATGAAACAGTGTCGGGCTAAGTCCACAGCCCTGTCTCACCCCTCTATTTTGAGTGAAGAACTCAGTGTGTTTGTCTCCAATCTTAACTGCACATTTGTTGTCCGAATACATTGACTTTATTATGTCATACACTTTACCCCCTACACCACTTTGTAAAAGTTTATAGTATAGTCCTTCATGCCAAATAGAGTCGAAAGCTTTTTTGAAGTCAATAAAACAAGCAAATATTTTCCATTTTTGGTTTGATTCACATTTTCATTTATGAGGGTGTGTAGGGTGTAAATATGGTCCGTAGTCCGGTGATTTGGGAGGAAGCCAGTTTGACCTTTGCTCAGGACATTGTGTTCGTTAAGGAGGGTTAGAATTCGATTGTTCAAAATGCTATTAAACACCTTCCCCAGACTACTGCTCACACAAATGCCTCTGAAATTATTAGGATCCAATTTGTCTCCATTTTTATGAATAGGACTTATAAGCCCTTTGCTCCAGATGTCAGGAAAAAATCCCGAACTTAGAACAATGTTGAACAATTTGAGTACTGCCCTTTGCAGCTCAGGGGTGCTGTTTTTAAGCATCTCGCTTCTGATGCTGTCAAGGCCACAAGCTTCATTGGGTTTTAAGGATTTGAGCTTCTGTGCTAATTCTTCTTGTGTTATTGGAAAATCCAGTGGGTTTTGGTTGTCTTTTATAGTGCATTCGAGCAGCTGTAATTTCTGTTTGATCAGATTGTAATTGGAATTTGAGTGTTCTTGTTGTTCTTGTCTCTCTCTCTCTCTCTGTCTCTCCCTCTTTCGCTCTCTCTCTCTGTCTCTCTCTCACTCTCTGTCTCTCCCTCTCTCTCTGTCTCTCTCTCGCTCTCTGTCTCTCCCTCTTTCTCTCTCTCTCTCTCTGTCTCTCCCTCTTTCGCTCTCTCTCTCTCTGTCTCTCTCTCGCTCTCTGTCTCTCCCTCTTTCGCTCTCTCTCTCTCTGTCTGTCTCTCTCTCTGTCTCTCCCTCTTTCGCTCGCTCTGTCTGTCTCTCTCTCTCTCTCTCTGTCGCTCCCTCTTTCTCTCTCTCTCTCTCTGTCTCTCCCTCTTTCGCTCTCTCTCTCTCTGTCTCTCTCTCGCTCTCTCTCTCTCCCTCTTTCTCTCTCTCTCTCTCTGTCTCTCCCTCTTTCGCTCTCTCTCTCTCTGTCTCTCTCTCGCTCTCTGTCTCTCCCTCTTTCGCTCTCTCTCTCTCTGTCTCTCTCTCTCTCTCTCTCTCTCTCTCTCTGTCTCTCCCTCTTTCGCTCGCTCTGTCTGTCTCTCCCTCTTTCTCTCTCTCTCTCTCTGTCTCTCTCTCGCTCTCTGTCTCTCCCTCTTTCGCTCTCTCTCTTTCTGTCTCTCCCTCTTTCGCTCGCTCTGTCTGTCTCTCCCTCTGTCTCTCTCTCTGTCTCTGTCTCTCCTTCTTTCGCTCTCTCTCTCTCTGTCTCTCTCTCGCTCTCTGTCTCTCCCTCTTTCGCTCTCTCTCTCTCTGTCTCTCTCTCTCTCTCTCTCTCTCTCTCTGTCTCTCCCTCTTTCGCTCGCTCTGTCTGTCTCTCCCTCTTTCTCTCTCTCTCTCTCTGTCTCTCTCTCGCTCTCTGTCTCTCCCTCTTTCGCTCTCTCTCTCTCTGTCTCTCTCTCGCTCTCTGTCTCTCCCTCTTTCGCTCTCTCTCTTTCTGTCTCTCCCTCTTTCGCTCGCTCTGTCTGTCTCTCCCTCTGTCTCTCCCTCTCTCTCTCTCTCTCTCTCTCTCTCTCTCTCTCTCTCTCTCTCTCTCACACACACACACCACACACACACACACACACACACACGGGCCTGCTAACATGCATGCATATTCAGAAACAAGCAAACACGAACACGTGCACGTGCACGGTCCGTCACGTGCACGCGTGTGCATGAACATCAGAAACTCTCGTTTCTTTGCTGGCAAAAGTTGAGCTTTAGCGAAACGGGAGTTAAATTAAGAGGAAACTGAGTTTCACTCTGCAAAGATTTCGTTTTAATTGATGGAGTTGGGGTGGCACAGTGGCGCAGTCGTTAGCGCAGTCACCTCACAGCAAGAAGGTCCTGGGTTCGAGCCCCGGGGTAGTCCGGGGTCGTCCCGGGTCGTCCTTTGTGTGGAGTTTGCATGTTCTCCCCGTGTCTGCGTGGGTTTCCTCCGGGGGCTCCGGTTTCCTCCCACAGTGCAAAGACATGGAGGTCAGGTGACTCAAAGACATGGAGGTCAGGTGACTCAAAGACATGGAGGTCAGGTGACTCAAAGACATGGAGGTCAGGTGACTCAAAGACATGGAGGTCAGCTGACTCAAAGACATGGAGGTCAGGTGACTCAAAGACATGGAGGTCAGGTGACTCAAAGACATGGAGGTCAGGTGACTCAAAGACATGGAGGTCAGGTGACTCAAAGAGATGGAGGTCAGGTGACTCAAAGACATGGAGGTCAGGTGACTCAAAGACATGGAGGTCAGGTGAATCAAAGAGATGGAGGTCAGGTAACTCAAAGACATGGAGGTCAGGTGACTCAAAGAGATGGAGGTCAGGTGACTCAAAGACATGGAGGTCAGGTGACTCAAAGACATGGAGGTCAGGTGACTCAAAGACATGGAGGTCAGGTGACTCAAAGAGATGGAGGTCAGGTGACTCAAAGACATGGAGGTCAGGTGACTCAAAGAGATGGAGGTCAGGTGACTCAAAGACATGGAGGTCAGGTGACTCAAAGACATGGAGGTCAGGTGACTCAAAGAGATGGAGGTCAGGTGACTCAAAGACATGGAGGTCAGGTGACTCAAAGAGATGGAGGTCAGGTAACTCAAAGACATGGAGGTCAGGTGACTCAAAGACATGGAGGTCAGGTGACTCAAAGAGATGGAGGTCAGGTGACTCAAAGAGATGGAGGTCAGGTGACTCAAAGAGATGGAGGTCAGGTGACTCAAAGACATGGAGGTCAGGTGAATCAAAGAGATGGAGGTCAGGTGACTCAAAGACATGGAGGTCAGGTGAATCAAAGACATGGAGGTCAGGTGACTCAAAGACATGGAGGTCAGGTGACTCAAAGACATGGAGGTCAGGTGACTCAAAGAGATGGAGGTCAGGTGACTCAAAGACATGGAGGTCAGGTGACTCAAAGACATGGAGGTCAGGTGACTCAAAGAGATGGAGGTCAGGTGACTCAAAGACATGGAGGTCAGGTGACTCAAAGAGATGGAGGTCAGGTGACTCAAAGACATGTGGGTCAGGTGACTCAAAGACATGGAGGTCAGGTGACTCAAAGAGATGGAGGTCAGGTGACTCAAAGACATGTGGGTCAGGTGACTCAAAGACATGTGGGTCAGGTGAATCAGCTGTACTACATTGTCCCTAGGTCTGAATGTGTGTGTGTGTGTGTGTGTGTGTGTGTGTGTGTGTGTGTGTGTGTGTGTGTGTGTGTGGGCCCTGTGGGATGGCCTGGCGGTCTGTCCAGGGTGTCTCCCCGCCTGCTGCCCAGTGGCTGCTGGGATACCCTGCAGCATCCCTGCAACCCCGCTTATCCCCACGAGAGCAGGATAAGCGGTTTGGATAATGGATGGATGCATGGATGGATGGATGATGGAGTTGGAGTACTTTGGTGAAAACTGAACTCTAACTTGTGTCAGGTTGAGATTTTCATGAAGTTTTCATCAATTTCATTTAAATCCAACCCAGCTCGCTACTTAAGGACACATGGGGGGGACAAAACAAAATAAAGCACAGCGTTGAAAGAGCCCATGAAACCGGTGTTTTTAGAACTTCCTGAGGGGTCGTCATCACCCTCAGTGACCCAGGTAAGACCCTCCCAACTAGACATGCACCGCTCCATCTGCACCCCACCTTTACGCCAGACACGTTTCTCCATCAGGTACCTGACCTCTCCAGTCCCACCTGACTGCAGGTACCCCACCCTCATAACCAATACAGAGACTGCAGGTACCCCACCCTCATAACCAGTACAGAGACTGCAGGTACCCCACCCTCATAACCAGTACAGAGACTGCAGGTACCCCACCCTCATAACCAGTACAGTGACTGCAGGTACCCCACCCTCATAACCAATACAGTGACTGCAGGTACCCCACCCTCATAACCAATACAGTGACTGCAGGTACCCCACCCTCATAACCAATACAGTGACTGCAGGTACCCCACCCTTATAACCAATACAGTGACTGCAGGTACCCCACCCTCATAACCAATACAGTGACTGCAGGTACCCCACCCTTATAACCAATACTGTGACTGCAGGTACCCCACCCTTATAACCAATACAGTGACTGCAGGTACCCCACCCTCATAACCAGTACAGTGACTGCAGGTACC